>NW_015151357.1:260198-272752 GCF_000732505.1 Cyprinodon variegatus
CTAATTTGGCTTAGTATAAATAATACAGTCAAAATTTGTTTCCATATTTTTGCTATTGTTAATTTTAGGTTTTTGGGTAATTTGCCAATGAAAGATTAATACCTCTAACAACCTTAAAATATTGTAAAATTGTGTTATATTGGGGTTCATTTACACAATTATTTAACTAGTATCTGTGATTCTATTAAAGCATTTCACAATTTTAAATGAAAAAAAAAAGATTTTTTAAATGAAAATATATTTTTATGCTTTAAAATTTTTTGGTAGTTTTTTCACCCACGGTATAGAAAATGGTATCAAGTATTGGAAAATTTTCTTTGTATCAATATTAAGTGAGAAATAGTAGTATAGTTGACAATCCTAAACTAAAAAAAGGCAAATTTCTACTAGTAGAAAAGACTAAACAGATTGCTGGAAAGAAGGCCTACCAGTGGTTCTACAATGGTTTACAGACAAAGAAAGTTTTTCAGCTAAACAGCAAAATATTTATTTTTCTTTTTGGAGGGGGGGGGTGTCTATTTAGATTGTGTGGGTTGTCTCTATACTCCAATTAAAGATATAGAGGAGGATCTTTATTTCTGGGTGGATCATTAAAATAAGAGGTCCTTATTGTCCATCATTCTGGTGATATGTTTACGTAAGGCCATCCTACGTGCTCATCCTGTTATTATCTGAGGCTGCATTTCAACCAGAAATGTTTAGGGAAGCAGGGGTAATTAGCAAGATGGTTATTGTTAGCTATCATGATAGAACTTTTTTGGTAAAAACTGACCTTATGTGGTGATTTTCTCATCATGGAATGTTTCTATTACGAATATGCTGTATTAGTACTGTTCCTTCTTCTTTTTCTTTGTTAAAGTTATAGTGAATTGAAGGATGGTATTTTTCTAGGTGGATCATAAATATGAGTATGCCTCCAAACTGTCAATCAATTAGGATGTCAGTTAGGTGACGTGTTAACGTAAGGCCGTCCTGCATGCTCGTCCTCATTTTTACCTACAGTTGGTGTCTAATATAGTGGAAAAATTGCAAATCTTCTGCAAACAGCATCTTTTAAACAGAGAGGAGAAATTGGCTTGTGCATGCTCCCAGACGCGTTAAATAGGCGTTCCCTCTCGGGAGTGAGTAAAGGGTTGTGCATGTGCTTTTTTAAAATTTAAAGTGGAGAACACGGGTCTTTCAAAAAAAAATTCTTTAAAATCATCCAAATCATCCATATTGCTAAATTAGTAAAAGATGATTTAAGTAATCCATTAATCATGATTAATCAGGTTTACTTTTTTGGTCCTAAATATATTGTTGTCCAAATAAAGATACATATATCTGTATAACACTGGTATAAAAGAAGATTTTTTTTTTATTATAAAATTTATTTTAAAAGTATTTTTGGAATAATCTTATGGCTTGGAAATTATGCACCAAAGATATTTTACCAAACAGCGAAGGAAATGTTCTTGACTCAGTCTACTGCTCCCTGTCTGCATGAACTGCATAAATTATATGCAACATTAGGAGGATGCTGCATGCAGCAAAGGGTGATGGAAATAAAATTAAGTCTCTGAATAAATTCTTTTGGCATCAGTAATGCAAAATACTGGAAATCTCAAAGCTTTAAAAAATATTCTTCAGAACACAATAAAAGAATACTGTTTTATTTATTTATTTTGCATACCTTTCAAATTTAAAAAGGCAACACCACCTTATCTAAATACGTTTCCCTTAAGATTTAAATAAGTATGAAATTTTATGCGTTTTAAGTGAATGATTTATCTGTTTTGTCTTATTAATCCCTTTTTCTTAATTTTGCTCTTTTTGAAGCAGTTGGCCAAATTTATTAAATTATTTAGTTAAAGAAATATAACTGACGTAAAATGAATTATTCGTAAAAGGATTCATGGCGCCATTTTTCCTCAATATCTGAAATCATTGCGTTAGAATTTTCCTTTAACTGCGCTGCACATATCTTTGACAACAAATTTGGTATAACACACAGTGAAAACATTAGCAACACAAGATGTTAAACAGTTCGAGGTCAAGTCAAAGATAAGACACATGATTTTCTGAGGTAGTTTGGCAGGATTCCCGCTGACACTCACGCAAAAACTGTGACACGCATTAACACAGACCAGCCCCCACACCTCCTTGTAGTAAGAGATTAGCTCCAATGTTAAACAAAGAGGCAGAGCTGCTTTTTGACTTGCCAGCTCTTTAATTAGATTGGCTGGGACAGACATACAGAGAACAATGCACCCTCCTTTGGTGACACTGAAATTACTTAAATTCATTTTGTGATAAATGCATAATAATAGTGAACTGTCATCCGCTCTACCCCAACAATTAACCTTCAGATACACTTACACACAAACATTGTTTGAACACTGTCAAACAATGCAAACACATGTACTGAGTGTCTTCAAAAGAGTTGTGTGCCTGTCTGTTGTTGCTCAGGTTGAACCAGGGCTATAGACAGATAGGAGGAGTCGCAGCCAATCAACTGTCACCATCACTGATGTGTTTGCAGGCTGCTGCAGACATGACAGCTCTGCATGCCATCCCCTTGGCAAAGTGCTATAAAATGTGGTCTAACAGACTCGAAGAGATTCTCAGTAAACCCAAGATAAATGCAACACAATGCTTTTATAATGGATATTTTTAAACATTTTATCCAAAGTTTTAATCTTTTGAGCAATTGTTATTTGTTGCATAGAATTAAATAATAACATTGTATGGATAAAAATATTAATAAAGGCAAAACATGTTTTGGTCATATTACATCAATGATTGTGCCTCCAATGTGTTGATGTATATCAGAAGTTAATCTAAAGAGCTGATCAGAAGCTAAAGTTATAACATGCTCCCCGTCATTATGATGCTGTTTGTTCTCAAATTTGAAAGGTTTTTATGTATCTCTACAAGAAATAAGCCATTTATTTAATTAATTTTCAGTTATAAAATGGTTTGATATGCTTTTGTGAGAATCTGTATGCTGTGCTGAAAGTTATTGTAATAATAAAGATTTTCAGGGTGGATTACTGTTCTAAAATGGTAGATAAAATAAGGAGAGTAATTCAAATATGAAATTCAAAGAATGTAAATCAATGGCTGTGTCGAAATGTCCGCCCTAATCACTATATAAGGCACTATATACAGTATACTGGTTATGCCATTTTAGATGAGTGTCCGAACGTCTAGTGATGAAAAAATATTGGACTCGAAATTTCCCACAATGCACCTTGAAAAATAGGGGTCATCGATGGTCAATAGACGAGCAGATATATCCCGGAATGCAAAGCATCATGGGATTTGTTGTCACAGCAACCCGCTAGTGACTAATAACAAAGATGGAGCAGGCACTGCATGGTGGTGGCGGAATTACGTGACCAACAGGGAGCGAAAGTAGTGATTATTTGTCCGATTGGTCAGGTAACTGAGTTCACTATAAAGTCCACTATAAATTCTATATAGTGACTGAGGGATTTAGGGTGGACGTTCAGACACAGCCAATGTATTCCTGCAAAGCCACTGAATAACTGTAGGAATCTGTTTATATTTAGGCATTTATGTCCTTTTATCAATTCCAACACTTAAAAGTTGCCGCCAACAGACAGAAAGAAAAGCAAACAGTTTTAAAATCAAGGAGGCTTCTGGGGTTGACATAACTGTCGTAAATAAAGGACAGATGATGAAAATGGCAAGAGGTTAGCTAGAAAAAAACTTTATAAAGCACTAAACTTTAAGTTGAAAGGCACAGTTTCAGAAGTAAGGTCCCTTTACAAAGAAAGAAGGTATCTTAATGGTTTTCACAAGAAACAACCACATGGTTTTTATTTGTAGGTGCTCAATACAACCACTATCTACCACTTTTGAGTTTATATACAATCTCATCAAATAATTTTGATTGAACATCTCTAAACCATGACCTGAACCTCTCTAAACAAGGAGAGACAGAATCTGTCCACTTCAAATTTATGAAAAAAATAAAAGCTTCAAATAAGCATAAAATCCATGAGGAAAAAAATGAAACTACAAATGTTTGAAAGAAAATGGGAGAATTAAAGTAGTAAAGCTAGTTTACAACTCCCTTGCTGTCCTTGGACTTCATCTTCTGTCAACCTAGACACATTCCTAGAAACATAATTGTTCCTCCACATAAACGCTGCTGAGACATTCAGCACTCAGAAATTACATATGGTAATCTTTTTCAGCCAGGTGGACGCTGTCAAACTGCCACAGTGGTATGGTCATAAAGAGATAAAAGAAAAACTCACAACAGCAGATTTTGCTCACAGTGTTGCTTTGGTGTCGTATGGTTATTGTCTTCACATTCTTGAAAAATAATATAATATTCTGGATTGTAATGCTAAATTATAATTTTTTTTTTTTATTTAATGGTTCAAAAATGTGTTATTCACATCTGCTGTTGTTGACATCATTAAAGCACAATTATTTTAGCCGACACTAAAACAGGAGAATTCAGTCATTGTCTTTTTGGCATCTCTGGAGCAGGACCGTAATAAACACGGTACATTCTCAATGACATGTGATGTAGTGTGAGTTTCCTGACTATTTTAGGCATGCAAACACTTTACTAGTGTGGTTTTGGAGGTTTAACAAAAGGGTGACAGTGTCTTTGTTGAAGCATAGTGCAGCTTTGTAACGGTGGATGCAGATGCCAGAACATGCAAATTATGTGCACAGGTAAAAACTGACCAATAAAATATGTGAAACAGGTCTACCAAGCTGGCCTAATGCCAAACCTAAAAAAAAAAATCCTTCCATTGAGATACATTGCATTGGAACTACTCCAAGTAAGACTCAGCACTGGAGCTGCTATCTCGGTTATGCCCAGCTGCTGTTTTGGCTTCAACCTACATTTTCTCAACAAGTAGTTGAACAAAAGAAAATCCTTATATGTACAGAGGCATCATTAGATTCATTGCACATGAAACTGTTTTGCTCTCGTCGGGTTGAAGGAAAGACAAAGCAATTTATAAAGCACATTTAAGTAGCATGACAATTCAAAGTGCTGTACATGAGAAATAATTTGTAGTGGAATAAAGGCAACACAAATAATTATAGAGAATAACAACAATTTTAATAAAAATTAGATGAGGAAACTGAAAGTCGTATTTGGTCTTAACTACTTGTTAGTTGTGCTCTAAATGTTTAGATAGTAGAATCAAAGGCCATTCTAAGCACATACAGTTTTAATCTCAACTCCAGATTAGTGGAGCATAAGACACTAAACACTGCTTCTCCTTGTTTAGTTCAGATTCTGAGTACACAGAGTAGATTTGAGCCAGAAGGCCTGAGAGACCTTTGCAGTTGAAACACTAACATTAAGTTTGTAATGTATTTTGGTGCTAAGTCATTTAGTGATTTAGAGACTAACAGAAATATTTTAAAGTCTATTTGCTGAGATATAAAGAGCCAGTGTAATGATTTTAGCACTGAAGTGATGTGCTCCACTTTCTTAGTTCTAGTGAGGATGCAGGCAGCAGTATTCTGGATCCACTGCAGCTGTCTGATCCACTGTTTAGGCATATATGTGAAGACACAGTTGCAGTATTAAAATCCACTAAAGATGAATGCATGAATTTGTTTTTCAAGTTCCTGCTGATACATTATTACTTTAATCCTTGAGATGTTGATTAGCTGATCAAAGTCTGTTACTGCCTTTATGTGTGACAAAAGGGGAGTGGCGGCCTAGTGGTTATGGCATAAGCCCCACAATGCTCCCCAGGTGCCACACAATGGCAGCCCACTGATGGCAGAGATGCAGAGATGATGGCACAGATGCAGAGACGTAATTTCCCTCTGCAATTATTAGAGTATATAAAATATAAAAAAATAAATAAAAACAAAGGTAGGTTCTGCGACCATCACTACACCCAGATTTATAGCCTGATTGGGGGTTTCTAGCTGAATTAACTGAAGCTGTGTGCTAACTTTTGAACACCCTTCCTTTGGTTTAAAAACAAGTTCATATTTGCTATTTGGGCATTTGAACCACTTGGACAGGATTCTACTTGAAGTGCTTCAATCAAATAGGGGATCAGTTACTGTAAATCAATAAACACTTGTTAAACTGGGTTTCTAAAGTGTTAAATCTCTACTGTAGTCGTTAAATAAAAAAATTTATTTCACTGCAACTTTTGGCATTACAACAGCAGTAATTATATTGTATAGTTTAACAATTATTACACTTTTCCTATTTAAACACCCCTTTTCAAGTTAAAAAAATGTCAACAAATTATAATTTCATTAAAAGACAAAGTCTGATTTTGCTGATAGACCACTAGTTATACTTTTAAGGGAGAGTTCAGCTTAAAAAGCTAAGAAGCAATTATATCAGACCGCCTTAGATTAGGGTTTGCTAGAATACAATTGTAAATATTATATAATTGTAATATAACCCACCTTATTTTTATCATGACCATTTGGAGACAGACAGAAAATTAGTAGGGACATTAAATTGAATGCAGGGTGACCATCCAGCTCCATGAAAACCCACAATTTTGCAGTGAAAAGGAGGGAAAGGTTATTAGAAAAACCTTGATGCAACTGAAAACGTTAAGTTGATATATTTTGATGCATAAGAAAACAAAATATAAATTGTAATAAAAGGGACCTTGAGGGAACTCATATTTAACTTTTTAAAATTTATATATTTATTTTCAATCTAGTGGGAGAGAACGCCTGCAACCAAGGGCAAGAGCAACTGTGGGCATCTGTCACCGGCCATCTGGGAGAGCCGCAAGGCTCCTGTGGGCAACAAAGCAAATTTGACCTTAGTGTGACAGCAGAGAACATGTCAGAAACACACTGCAAACAATATATATATATATATATATATATATATATATATATATATATATATATATATATATATATTTTTTTTTTTTTAGCTAAATTTAAACTTGCTGAATATTCACAGTTAAACTTTGCAGTTGATTTTTTTAAGCGTTTAAGGAATGATATCTAGTGTATTGATGAAGGCATGAGAAGTGAAAACCATAATTATGAGCTAATCCACATTCACTGATTATTATTTAAGTAAACTGTCCAGTCACAAACCTGAACGAGGTCTTCGTGGTATAACAACCTTACGTATAAACATGACAGCTGCATGCTATCCACACAGGGTGTGTCTAACCAGGTGATGAGGAGCACCACAGAGGACTGTACTACCACTGTTCCTTTTCCCTCTATATGTCTCAGACTTGGAGAACTACACAGATTCCTGTCTTCTATAGAAATACTAAATAGTTTCTCAAATTCTTGGGTGTTTCCAGACATGGATGAGATGATATGTGGGTGGTGTGGACAAGTCAACTCCTTTTCAATGTAAACCAAACAAAGGAGATCATATAATTTTTCAGAAGAAAAGGGGATATTAACACTTTGGACAAGAGAATGGACCAGAGATACTCTAGTGAAGTAATACATGATTAGAGACAGAGCTGACTGTATTTCTTGAAAAGCTTAGGGTCCCTCAGGATTTACAGCAAGATGCTTCTTATCTTCTATAAGCTTCTTCTGGAAATTCATTTTCCTAGCTTGGCATTTCTTTAAATTACTTTAATTCATAGAAATAATATGACAGAATTATGACCAATACAGGCTAATTCATTGCATTTTATTAATGAGTACAAAAACATATGTTTGACCTGAAGAGGGTTCTTCAAATCTAAGTTAATATTTTTTTTTCAACCCTAACAGGATGTTAAATCTTTCAAGGAGAGCATCTTTTAGTTTCAAATAATGGAAAAACAAACTGATATCCACAGAACTTAGATGTCCACAATCTGTCCGGCTGTATAGTTTACAGAGTGCCCAATGGGATCTTTATCAGTCGAGAAGTTATAATAAAAGACATTTCAAAATATGTGGTACAAATTATATTTTGTTATTGTTTAATTATGAATTTTCTGAAGGTAAACTGTTTTGAAGTTGGTTCCTTTATATGTAAACATATCTTATAAAGATATTTTACATTATTTCAACTTTTATTGTTTTTAGTATTTGAAATAGAGCATTTATAGTCCTATAATATTTGTTAACGATGTCATCAAATCCATGTATACATTTACACAGAATTTGAATTATTCTTAACGTTAAATACATTACTTTAAGTCTGAAAAAATCTTTATTTGTATGCAGGTGCTTCATACCATTTTTTCATGTGTAAATTAATTTCTGATACATGAAAAGAATTTTATAAAAAAGTTTAGTTTAATTTTTAAAAAAAAGGGGGGGAAAAAATCATAAATCAACTATTTGTTAGTACTCCACTGGAAAGCTCCAGTCCAAGTAAAGAAAGCAGATTTGAAACCATCAAAATACTTTTAACAAGAAGTAAAATGTTAAAAACAAACAACACCTGCAGGAGCTCACTCTTCTAAACACTTACAGTATAGATGGTGACAATGGTCCTACAGTAAAATAACGTTTGTTTTTCTTTTAACTTCAACTGCTGCTTGGTTTTGTAATCTGTTCTAATTTATTTCCAATTGGCTTTAGAAAATATAGTCATGACCTACATTTAGGTAATTAATTAGCTCCAGAACAAACCTTCATATTTTTCATAGCTCAGAGTGGAAACAGATTCTTGCAAAGCTATGAAATGCTTCAAAGTTTTTTCAGTTTTTCACAGCAGAAGGCAAGCAGAGCTGCAGTCATGTATCTTACATACATCCATTTTTGTTTGCAGTTTAGCGTTCAGTACATTTTGTATCAGAAGTATCACACTGATAGTACAGTCATTGTTTAATATTAATCTGCAAATAAATTCCTATGTTATTGCACTGCATGTGCAATAGCAGTTCATGATCAGTTTCTGAAGGCGGTGCAAGTCTGTCAGGATCACTCTACAGCACAAACATATTTCAGCTGCTGCTGAAATGATTTTAGCAGCAGGTTAACATACCGCTTGAAGGTTAATGTAGTAGGTTAATGTAGCCCAGGAGGCTCTGGTCCACACCTGCTGACTCCGTCCACAGCTAGCAACTCCATGCAATAACGGACAATGGTAAAACCGCTTTACAGTGTGAATATCTATGAATAAAGTGTGATGCTGCAGACATAAAAGAAAATAAACTTAAGAGAGTGAATGGATTTCTACTCTTTTCATCCCACCTTATTCACCTAAATGCAGCTGTGAGGGACGGCAGAGCTTAACTCCGGGGGTGAACAGCAGAGAGTGTTCGATCTCCACTCAACAAACTGTGCAACATTTAAAATGGAAAAGTTGCTCAATCCTCTGACTTTATGTCTCATATTGAGCATAAAAATAAGTGAGAGGTTCAGACAAAATATACATATATGATAAATGACCACTAGAGATAAACTCCCCAATGCAGGAACTATGCATGGAGGTAGTATGTATCAGACAATACTTACAATAAAAAAAATAAAAAAAACAAAAAATTGTTATTATTTCAATCCTAAGTAGATTATTAATTATAAAAATGTGCTGCTTCTTTATTAAAACACATGACTACTCCTGGAATTATAGTACTCAAAGCATTGTACAGATAGTTCAAAACAATTCAGTTTATCATTTATCGCGCCAATTCACAACTTATGTCATCTTAAGGCACTTTACAGGGACAATACAAGTATTTGTAGGAATATTTGATATTTACAGAAAAACATGGAGCTCGAAGGTTAGGAGGACAATTTTCTTTGGGCTTAAAAAAAAAGAAAAAATCTTTTTTTTATTTTGGTTTATTGATTGTGCAGCAGTATTTTCTACAGCAAAACGTAAAGAGGCTTTTTCGAGCAAGGGGTGAAGGACAAATGCGCACATGGTTTAGTTCATCTATAAGACTAAAAGTTAAATCAATATCAGTTTTAGACAGTTTTACATCGGATTTCCAGAATAAAGCTTAAAACACAGTTGACACTAAAAACCTGTAGTTTTTTTATGATCCCTGTGTCTAGTTTCTTTAAAGCATTTTGCATTTCATAGAACATTCACAGGTGGCATTCTTACTCCTTTAATGTCCAGCCTTAACTAACAGATGAACTTCATACTCATTATTTATTACAATCCTGAATGCAGAGTTTAACGCATCAACACAAGCCAAACATTCTGAAAAAAATGTTATTAAGAATATATGACGAATATATTCGTGTTCCACACCCTGACAGTTTTTATAACAGAGTATAAACAATAAAACAGAAGACGTCAGAAGATGCTTTAAATAGGCTAAAGCCTGCAGAGATTTATAGGCACCCTGGGTATAGTTAGAGCCTTATAGCTAACTGTGCTGAGGGATTAAATGAAATTGCCTTGTTGGCAATAGTATGAGGTGTAGGCTGCGGAGCGAATTGGGTCAACATCAGTGGTAATCCTCCTCTGCCATCTCCTCAAATAGAAAAAGACTTGACCTCAATTTATTTAAATGTTTTTAGATGTATTTAAACAAAGCAGATGATTGGAAGGGGTTGAAGACTTGTGTTTTTATCCTGTGCGTTTGCTCTTGTGAAATTCAATGTTTCAAACATTTTCAGTTATGATAACATGAGTTCATGTTTTTAAACAGAAATCAACTGTATTTTTTATTCAACATTTAAAAATACATAAAGGGTTTGACAGCTATATTATAAAATGAAACTTAAGGAAGACTCTTTTTCAATATGGAACACCTGCTGATGTGCCTCTCTCAAGGTTCCGCCAATCGGCAATGGACTGCACCCTCTCCGAAGCCAATCGTTTTCCTTAGATAGAAAACTTTGAACCAATCTGACTCTATGATCTGGTGGAATTGTCTGTATAAAGTGCCTTGAGATTACATGTGTTGTGAATTAGCGCTATAAAAATAGATTTAATTGAATTGTAATTAATTGATTCATGGACAGACTTGGCCATGAATGAAACATATTTGTCCTGTAAAGTTCTGTGCACTGTGTAAAAAAAGAGTTGAACGGCTCTGGTCATATATATATATATATATATATATATATATATATATATATATATATATATATATAAGGGCAAACATTTTTTTATCAGATTAACGTGATTAATCAATTGTTGAAATAATCAACAACTAATCTAGTTTTTTCGATTAATCAGGAAAAAACTAGGGCTGTATAGAGACTAAAACATGCCTTTAGCTGACAGAGCAACCCACTTAAGAGCACTAATTAAAATAAAACTGTAAAATATAAAAGTTTTATTATCACCTCATTTAATTTCTTTCGTTTGATGGCCCACTAATTTCAATCTATTACTTCACCAATGATTTATATTCATGAATTCAATTATTTCCTTGTATTTTGAATTACGGCACAATTGGTCCTCCATATTGCAGGGCTTATCTAATTCTCCTTTTGGAATCAGGTATGTTCAAGCAGAGACATTAAAATTTTCAGGACACTTGACCCTGAGGACTGGAGTCCTGTGAATAGGAACTTTACAAAAAAAAAAATATGTTTCCTCTAACCTAGCAAAACGTTTTAGAAGAATTAAAAAAGCAGTGCTTTCCCAATGACTAATTGATTTAATAGATCTTTCCAGTGAACTTATGGTACCACACTAAAGAATTTCTTTATTTCAATGTATCTACATGTCACATGTTAAAACAGCCAGGACATATTGCATGATAAATGAATAATTTTAGCAATCCGCTTTGATGAGCTGTAAATCAAATAACTCTTAAAAAACAGAATAATATGTATTTTTATAAATTGTGCACAGATTTGATTATATTCAATTTCTTAAGCACAATCTAACTTTGATAGGCATATAAAGATAAGATCAGCACTTTGCCTCTCACCCATTCCTCTAATCTTTCATGCTCCATGCTCTTATCTGCTTTGTCTCATATTGGAAAGCAGACAGGAATAAATTGGATTTACTTTAATTAGGTGAATTATCAAGGTAGAATGAGTTTTTACTATCCTTGCACATCCCATTTGCTGGCTATTCTATTCTAGTTTTTGTCGTCCTCTAATCGGTCTCAAACAGATGGATATTTAAAAGGATGCTGATGCTGATCTGTACTTCCTGGAATCTTGTGGAGCCCAATTCATGTGATGTCATATACAACTTTAATTCTATTTTAAGCTCAGACTATGAAGGCTGGTGAATTAAAAAAAGGTCAGCCTTTAATCAAATTCAGACTCAGTTGCAAGAGCTTGAGCAACTTTGCAAAGGAGAATGGGGAAAAAAAAGATAAATAAATAGATACCTCAATGGCCAATGGTATAAAATATTAATATAATTGTAGAATACTGATTTACCTGCCAGTGTGTGAGGCCTACAAATGAAAAGAAAAAAAAAAAGTTCACGTCTCTCACTGCCTGTCTCTACCTCTTAGCTAATGTGTGTTATACATGCAGTTTGACAATCATGCCTTCCGACGTCATAATGGGAAATACCAGCCCCTGAAGACCCACTGGATGGATTTTAATTTTGACATTTTTTAATTTTAATTTTATTTTGGAAATCTACTGGCAAAGCTTCAGAGGGTTTAGAATCTCTGTGCTGAGCGCTTCAAAGAGGATTGCTTTTACAACATTGATACTAACAAAGCAGGCTTCTC
>NW_015151357.1:273421-275926 GCF_000732505.1 Cyprinodon variegatus
CATCTTAAATTGAGGAGTGGATAGATACCAACTGTTCCTTACAAAGCTTTAAAAGTATGAGCTGGAAGTGACTTTCCTGTGCCGAATTGCTTAGCCTAATAGCCTGCAGACACATTAGCAGTGAAGCCAAAGTACTGCGTTGGTGTTAAATTACTTTTGTTAGGCGCAGCTCGGTTAGTTCATCACAGCAGGTAGGTAGCCGCTCAGGCTAAATGTGAGGTGCTGGAGTACTTGTTGGTATATTTATCGAAAGGTTATTTACAATTTGGGGTTTCCAGCCATTCCTTGAAAAACAGGATTGTTCCGTATTTAGAAGTAATGATCCCTGCTCCGTATTAAGAAGATTAGAGCAAGATTTCTCCGTATTTTCTATGGATTAGAAAATGTATAATATTGTTTTCTTAAAATACATGAATGGCAATAAGTAGTTATCGGCTCCTGTTATGTGTTGTCACTTATAAGCTACCCAGAGCTGTCTGTAGCAGCCCATCGGTTGAGGTTGGGCTTTTTTCTTCTGTATTATTGTGATCTCCTAGCCAAGATCTTTAAAAACTCTGACTGGATTTTAATAGTTGCAGGTTGTAGGGACATGGTTTTTGGGAGGGCCAGGGCGTGGAAAGCCAGAACAGCTCGTTAAGAGGAGGACTGAATGAGGAGGTTATTGGTGTATTCTGTCTCCCTTGTCTGAGAAGGACAGCAAAAACCTGCTTTGGAGCAGGGTTGCTCAAGTCCAGTCCTCGAGAGCTACCATCCTGTAACTTTTAGATGCTTCTCTTTTCTAACACACCTGAATCGAAAGTCTCAATCCCCTTATTTAGCCCAGCAGTGGCATGATAACGAGCCACTCATTTGATTCAAGTGTGTTAAAAATGGGGTGCATCAAAAAGTTGCAGGATAGGGGCTCTTGTGGACTGGACTTGAGCACCCCTGCTCTGGACGGTTTATCATTAATATTTTTAACCTTTCAATGTAGTTTAATATGGTACATTTAAGCATATATATGGAATATAACAAAGCAGGAACCTTTCAGGTTACTGAATAAAAAAGTGTGCATAGAGATACATAGATGTATAATTATCATTAAAGACGGGATATGTCGCTCTCACATACTGTCAGAATTTTTGCTACTTCTTTCTTTTTCTTGTGATCCAGCCTTTAGTGCTGTGTAAGACTTTGTTTTGTTAGCAGCACTTTTAAAAAGGAGCTTCTGATTTCTCTGGGAGCAAAGGTAAAACTTAGCTCTAAGTAGTGCATTAATACACAAATCCCTTTCCCATCTACAGTTCTTATTGCCAGCAAGTCTATTTCTATCTTGTTAGAAACATTTTGGGTAATGCTGTCAACTTTTTATCCCCAAACCCTCTCCTTTTGAGCACAGGAGAAAAGTTAAGCTGCTTCGCCATGCAGCACAGCTGAATGGGCGCTATTTAGCAGATACCTTGTTTATGTTGTCAAACAGACCCGTATACATTGCAATTTGATCCCTTGTCACCGTTAAAAACTGTAAATAGTCCCAGACGAGAGACTGCGGATTGATTCATGTTTCTGCTCTAGCCTACACTTTAACATTGCTTACCTTGCAAATCCCGTAGAAGCTCTGCTTAAGAAGGAACAGCAGTGGCCTCTAGTTAACAGAGGTAACAACACAAGAATCACCTAAAGAAAATTATTTTTAGTGAATGTTGCCAATTTGTCAGACGGAAATAAATGTGATCCAAGAAACCATTATTCAAACATTAACTGTTAGTTGATAATTGATTTTTTTCCCTATTTTGCGCTGGTTAGACTTAGGGTGAGTATTGGTGTATTAGACAACAGGTTTTCCACAGCAACCAGTTGGGTAAGAAAAAAAAATAATCCTGGAGCTCTGCTTATTTATTGGAGCCCAAATTTACTTTTCTTCTGTAAACTCAACAATTTAACAGTTACCTTTTGCACACATAAACATTAAAAGCTTTTCTTTGGGGATAGAGATATTTGTCTGGAACTAATCAGAAATGGAACTTATAGATTATAATCTAATTTTTTAAGCACATGGAGGCATACGTTTCTAGAAATGTATTGCAATTTTATAACAACAAAGTGTGCATGTAAGAGCATGTGTTTAAACACATTCAAACTGAAATAAGTGGATTTTTAGATTTGAATACAATCTTTATAAAATTAAAAAAGGTGTGGGGGGGGGGTCATGTATGCCTCCATCTCCAGTCTTCTTCAGCAGGAGAGCTTATGAAATATAACTTTTGCACAATGTAAGGCCATTACTGAAAACACGTAACATAAGTGCCAAAGATCCTAACCTTGTTAATAAAAAAACGTCCTGATAAAAGACAGGCAGAATACATAGAAAGTAGAGCAGGGAATATTAGCCCGAACCCGACGGGACCCCAGAGGTCCCGCCAGGTTCGGGCGGGTTCGGGCTGTACTTTTTATTATTTCATTCGGGCCGGGCCGGGCTCGGGCTTTAAACCGTTATATGCGCGGCAAATAAATGATCATGTGATA
>NW_015151357.1:275944-290466 GCF_000732505.1 Cyprinodon variegatus
AACAAAATGATAATGTAACTACACTAGTCCTTGTTATCCAATAAAACCTGCACAGGTGACAGAAGATGACATATCAGCCAAGTGATGACTGTTATCACAACTTGGAGGATATCTGAAATCCCAGATGCTTCTCCATCATCTCACTCTGGCACAGTCACAATCAAACCGAGCCAAGCTGCACAGCCACCCTGATGGCGCCTTCAATTAAAAAACATTTAATTTGGCCTACTTGAGCGGCCTTTTATGATACATGGTAATAGCAATCATTGAGAAAATTGGGCACAAAGAGCAATATTATAGCACAATAAGGACCAGAACCTCTTTGAGTATGAGGTTTTGGCAGAACCAAGGTGTAAAGCTCAAGGTAAAACAAAAACATAAAGGGCCACAGACTGATGAAGTTGGTGCTATGAGCAAAAACTCTGAATGATGCTGCAGACGCTGGAATAGAACATTAGTGCAATTATACTTTTCTTTAATATGTGCATGGTTGTTATCACTATTAGACAGTTATCCAATAAAACGTTCCCCATCGACCCTAAGGCAGTTTAAGAAAACTACTTGTATTTTCAGGCTCCAGGGAAATCTGCTGTGTTTCATCTTCAAATGCTCATCCAGAACAGATATATTTTATCCGTTTACAGTAAATAAGTTTACGGTTTTAACTATTTTTTTCCCTGCAGGAAAAAGAATACTTCAGTAGTCTTCCAATGATTCGATTTTGTTGAAATAGATATTTTGAGTAACAATATTTCATACATTAAGAGTATTTACTAATTACAACAGCAACCTGAGTCCAGCGGTTTTTGACACTTCCCAAATTTCTTACTCCCAGTAATCAGACAATATGACTTATTTTTACCAAGTCAATCTCTATCTTAATAAATAACATTAATAAATGTTAATAATAAATAAATATCATATATTAGGAATAAAACTATTTTCTAATTACATCCACCTTTGTTTTTGTCATCTGCATGTTTGTGTCACATCTAAGTAGTATTTCATAAAACTCACTTAGACAAAATATACTTTTACACTTAATTCTGCCGTAAATTAGGCACAAAATGTCAAGTTTTACTGGGTTTCACCAAAGAACACCTCGCCTGCTTAATGTCACTAATGCAGGACAGGTTCATCTAACTAGTGTTGCACCGCAAAACAAGCAGACCATGCAGTCAGTGATTGTTGAGTAACAACAACAAAAAGTTTAGTGCACTGTGTTTAACTGGTAAAACAACAATCAGGCATTCAGAAATTTTATTGAAAAATGAAGGGAAATATTGGTGCCATTCATAAAACCAGCAAAAGCAAATAAAATTTGATTATGTATGTAATTATAAGAGACATATTTAAATCAGATTACGATATATATCCAGTACCCATTTAAAAAAAACATTTTAAAGAGATGTTAGCCATAGACTTCAGAAGAAAATGTAAATGATTTCAGTATAAACTTGGTCAAATTCCACTTTATCATTTTAGACGAGTATTAGTCTGGAATTTTACTCATAGTTTTAGTCCCATGAATTGCTCTTGATTAAGATTTATTCATATTTTAGTAAGCCAGAATCTTGCTTGACTTTAAATGAAATGAACATTTTATTTTCTAAAATGTTACTCTTTTAGTAGCACGAGTGATGAAATTGTGTATATCTTTTATTACATGAAATGTATTTTTTCAAATGTAACTTTTTGCCATTTTTGATGGTATGATGCATTTGGACCAAATACTTACGCCAATACCATTTCTGTCACTAATGGTGACCCCTTGTTGCTCAATTTAACAGACTAGGGACCAGGCTATATTCACTGGGTCAGTTGCTATAGTTACCATCAGACTCAGAGTGAACCAGTTTTATGAAAGCCAAATTTTAACAAAATAAGCCAGGTTTGGGACACGTCATCAATCTGCAACCACACAGGATCCACTAAACAGATTTCATTAAAAACCTACTGTACCCCTAATATCTCAGAGTAAGATGTGGAACATGGTCCACAGTACAAACACTGTACAGTCCAGGATTTTATTTGTCTATTTTCTTATCTCTATCAATAATTCTGTTATTTTTATATACTTTTTTAAGGTCCACATTTGTGTGTCAACTTTTGCTATAACATTTTGCTGCTGCTGTAACAATAAAGGGATTTTCTATTCTATTCTATTTTCAGTTCTATGGTCAGTCAAACCACTGACCCTACTTTGAGTGCAGAAACAGTTTGGGCAGACACTCTTTGGGACAGGCGTACTGAAAAAATAGGAGCTCAAAATCCCCCAATGAGAAAAAGATAATGCCCGACATCCACCGGAAACTCAGACACCAAACCTTGGCAGCAGTACCCTTATTGGATGGAACCACATCAACGGCCACCCCTACACCAAATCCAGCACACATGGTAAACTATTGTTCAGCTTAAACCTATAGTATTATACTTTAAACAGTAGTAGCAACTCTCTCGTTTTAAGGGATCTGTTTGTTCCCCACATATATGAGATATGCTATATGAGATACTATTATTTTGTTAACACTGATGTAAAGAAGCATCAATCAACAACTTTGAAAATATATGGAATTATGTTTATGTCCACTCTGAAACATACTGTATTTCTAGGCTTTGATATGTGGGTGTATACATCTGCACATGCAACACACATATACACACGGGGGGGAAAAATTTCACAGCGCTTTCACCTGCTGTGTCGAATCTGTACCACCAATCCACCCCCAGGGGAAATGGAAAGGTAATGGGATGTAGCAAAATTCAGCTTCCCACACAAGGCTTATGTCCATCCCTGCACCCATGTGATGGGAGAACAAAGTGCAAGTATTCATCTGAAACATCATTTGGATGTTTTCCGACATCAAAAAGCATCTGTCTGCGTATTTACTGAAGGAGGTAAAATATGGCAATATTTTGGCGGTAGCATGTAATGTAAAAGACATGTTTACTTAAAAAATATCAAGCAAGGACGACTGAGAAATCAAAATTGGGTACTAATTAAAAGCCCACTGTGTCTTCATATTTGATGACACAAAGAAAAATTCCCTTGTTCATGCAGTATTAAAAAAAAATTTCTAACTTCATATCTTTCCTGCTGGCATCAATGTTGTTTTACCCTTAAGGCAGATTCAAAATTCTTTAAAGAAGTCTAGCATCTTATTGAGTTGATTTTTATGGTCCTTTCATCAGGGAATATCATTCATACAGTAAGGCTACATAATCTGTTTTATATTGACTATTCTCTGCCTGTCACAAATTTTATTATTGATCATTTGTGGATGTTTTGACACTTTTAGCGAACCTCAAGGAACAGTTTCATCACCCTGCCAGATATCTGTTTATAAAGGGCCATGAAGATAGCTCTGCTCTGTCATCACCTCTGGACAAGCAAATAAAGTTTCCATTTATTGGTGCAAAGGCAGGTTTACCTGCATGAGGGAGAAGCCTATTTGATTTGTAATAACAGAACCTGAGAGCTATTATATGTCGATTGGATATTTAACCATGATTCATTTCAGATCTGCATTGGAGCTGAGGCAAACTCAGTAGGGGAAGGCTTGGAACAGCAGTCTGCACTGACTCTGTTGTTTCTACTGATAGTGTTCACCTGCAATTTTCCTGTGATTACTGTGGTTTGTACTTTAACTGATGCCGTATTTGAAATTACATCTAATACCATAAAATGCTTGTTACTTTTCTTGCCAATTTCAAGGATAGAAGCAGTGTCCGACTCAAATGAAGGTAAGAATTTTAAAGCATCAGTGTTTATTTTGCAAATCGATTAATCTGCTGACTATTTTTTCGATGAATCGATTAATAATCGGATAGCCAAACATTCATTAAAAAAGATTTTTTACAAAATTAAAGCAGGTGAAACTCAAACTTTTTCACTTGTGGGGTTCTGGATATAATATATTGACAGATTAACTTTTTTATTATTTTAAAAGCAAAATGTTTATATATTTTCTTATTACAATTTTGTTATAATTGCTGCTCAAGGTGAGTTTGCACTGTCAGCAAGTCTTGTATTAGAATCTCTATACTCTAGTTAATAATTAATCCATTACTAAATTAGTTGATGATTATTTCAATATTGATTAATCAAAATCGATTAATCGTAATTAAACCGATTGTTTCAGGCTTAGTCTATACACAATCTAAAGATAAACTAAATTAGTAAAAAAGTACTATTTAAAACTACTTATACTGATTCTCCAGCTGATACAAAAGGAATCAGGAACCCTAATATTTTATCACTTTTGACATGAACACTATAAAATTCAATATTTTTTACTTTAAAAATGACCCAAGGTGGCATTGGCTTAAATCTAGTGACTTATTAACCATTAGTTTCTTTTATCAACATTAAACGTATTTCTTGTGGAAAAATACAGTCATTATGATCAAAATTACTAATTAAAATTGATTACTATTCTTATCATAATCATCATTATCAATCATAAAGGAATGAATGAACAGATTACACATTAAGTGCAATTATCTTTAATTAGTGTGTCTTTTACTTCATGTATGGCTTCAATAATGGAATCCTTTTCTCTAATATACCGGTAGTTATAGTTTCCAAACTTTATTTAATGATGTTAATAATGTTTGTAGAAAAGTACATTTGAAATAGACATAAAAAAAAATATAATAATAAATAATGAATTATTCAGATTCATGAACCAAAACCAAATTATTCATATTAAAGTTGTATAAAAGTATAAAACGTATAAAAGTTGTATAAAAGTATCAAATGTTCTTTAAGAGAAGTCTTAACTACATTATTAAAATATTAGAAATAAAATCTTTGTGTGTATAAATGACTTTAAATGATGTTTTATCCAGAAAATTTGAAACTTGACAAACATCCCATATATTATTGTGTGTATTTTTGTTTTATGTAAATATCATCTAAAACATGGATGGGGATCTTCCTTGTTTTATTTGCCTTTTACTTTGCCAACTGTCCAGAGGGTCTTCAAATAAAGACAGAGATAGTTGTGTGCCAGCTGGCTATCATGGCCATTAGTCATAAAACACATTAGGAATGCCACGCACATGGCAGCTGAAGCATTCAGTGTAGAGCACCAATAGGACGTGCCATCAATCTCCATTATACACACAGGAAATTCACAGCTTTTCAAATGTATATTTAATTGTTGTTTTTTCACCCTGGCACTAAAAATATAAGGGTTTTGGAGAAAAAAAATGATTAGCAAAAAGTGAACGGCTAAATGAACAGTGGATGATTGTTCAGTCTTTGGTAGACTTTATCAGTAGAAGCCATGACTCCATTGACAGGAGAGGGCTGGAGCTCAAGCTGCTCCCCGCTCAATCTCGTTCCACATGATTATTCTCAATTTCACAGCTGATGGTTTTTACTGAGGCAGACGGTGGCGGCCAAATGCTAAAGCACAAAAGAAAAAGCTCTGAGATAGGAGAGAAACTACAAAGCAGGGGGTGGGGACGGGGGTCAAAAACGAGAAGCGGGGCTTCATCAGCAGTGTTTGGGATAGAGGTAATCTGTGAATGTGACCTTTTTGTCATGTTGCAGTACCACAGGGCACATGTGATGCTCAGAGACGTTAGCCCTGCACAGAATAAGCTTGATTAGGAGCCTAAAGATGTCATAGAAAATTAACCTCAAACGCTATGTTTCTAAAATATTTTTCAGATTCTAATATTTTGTTCAGATGCTGGAGCTATTGGGAGCATAAACAAACATCTCTGCAGCATTTTGTTGAAGACGTAGTAAGGGTTGTCCCTTTGTTGTCTTTACTATTGATATCTTTCCTTACCTAACCCCTTAATACATTCATAAGAATAAATCCCATTACATGGACACATTGAGGAACTATATGTGCTACTGTCAACACAGTTCTTTAAAAAAAAGGTAGGTAAATCCACATGGTATTTTTCTGAGTTCTGTGCTGCCTTTTGTGTTGTAGACAGAGGATCTCTTGCCCATCTCTTCCTAACATATCCAGCTGTGAGAATCCTTCTCCAGCAGAAAATTGCCCTGCTGTGAAG
Organism: Cyprinodon variegatus; assembly: GCF_000732505.1. NCBI lineage: Eukaryota > Metazoa > Chordata > Actinopteri > Cyprinodontiformes > Cyprinodontidae > Cyprinodon > Cyprinodon variegatus. The sequence continues at coordinate 281,981 of NW_015151357.1, forward strand.
TACATATGTAAACTGTGACTGCAGTGAAGAATCCAGAGCAGATTTTCCTTAAACTCTCTACAGTAGGCATGGAAAAGGACTAAAGCCCATCTGTAAAGGGATAGGGACAGCAAGTTGGTCTAAAAAAATAGTAAGAACCCGGGAATCCCTAATTATGATACACTATTTTACTGTAAGTTAAAGCTTTTGACCGTCACTACTCATCTGGGTGACATTTTGATAGCTTATACAATAAGATTCAAGTGAGCCTATTGGTTCCAACTATCTTTTTAAGAAAAAACAATGTAATGATTTTTAGGTTACATTTTCAACCATGCCTCTGGACTGAGAATACATTTGTGGCACAAGTCCTAAAATTGTATCCATATAACTTCTTTGGTGGATCTCAGTGCTGGATTTTTCACAACTGATTATGATTGATGTTCACTGATTGATAGACTAAGAAAGTGGGGCAGATGTTCTTCTGCAGTGCTAAATTTGTTTCAGACCGGGACTGTGTTTTCTCTTTTGGCAATTTAAAATCCAAAATAATAATAAAAATAATAATAATTCAGTTTTTTGGCACCTTTTGCAAAACTCAATGTCCAAAGTAAAGACAAAAATCTCTTATCTAAGTAAAAAAAAGTACCGTACATTACAATAGGGTACTTTGCTAAATCAAAGACTTCAAAGAAGTTAAAATAGTACCATGATGTTTGTCACAGATAATCATTTTATAGAGTTGAGATTTTGATGCTGGATTTAAACATGCATGGTGATTCACGTCAGAGCAGTCAACAATATAGTCTGTGATGCTTGCATGTATTTCTATACTTTAGGGCCCTTGGATTTCTCATTAATAGTTAATAACTAGTTTCTCTTATAATAACAGGGGTATAATAAAAGATTTTTTAATATGATTGTTAAAGGCACACTGCAGACTTTGTGACATAAAGAGTTGACGCATATGAGTTATTTTAAATGACTCCTCAGGCTAATATACAGAGGTTGACGCTATCAATGGTACAAGCGGGGCTCCCATCTTGAAATATGTAAGTTGGGAGAAGACGAAGATGCACCGTCGTTGGCTAGGTCATGTGATCTGAAGAAACGTATCGCTTTCTGGTCACAGTCTCTACACAGTCATGGAGCTAGGGCTTTTGCTCTACTATTTTTCCGCCTGCTGACTCCTGGTCATGGTCAAGACAAGGAAAAAGTTAAATATTATTTATAATTTATTTCCAATGTTTAGGACAAGCAAAATTCTGCCAGAGAAAGCTAGCAGGCTACAAACAAAAGCTAACAGAGACCCATAGCCTAAATGTGTAAATCTCATGCATTCTGCCACTAGGGGTGCTAGACTTTAAAGTTACAGGTCTAGCTCCCCTAGTGGCAAAAAGTTACATAGTGTGCCTTAAAGTTTCCTGAGAAAAGTACAATCTTACATAGCGTAAGCTTTTCTATCACTTAAGTACAAAGCTGCTTTAGCAGACGGGCAAAGCTGGTTATGGAAGTTGAATTATTTATTTATTTTTAAACTATTTTGGTTTTATTGAAACCATTTGTCTTTGGACACTACTTCTCCAGGCCCATTTAAAGTGAAGATCCCAGCTATGAGTCTCACAGCATGGATGAGATGTTGTTATGTACCCTTTTACCCTGCAACATAAAAAATACCTTACCTACCAAAAAAAAAAAACAAGCAAAAGAACAATTAAATGCAGAACTTGATAAGTAAATATAATGGATATTTCATATATCAGTCTTACCTTATATTATTAGAAGGTACTAAGTCAAAAATATTCCTATTAGGTGAGAGACTCTTCCTTGCTGGTTCCATCCTCCTTCCTTTCCTCAATTTTCAAACCATCTTTCTTACTATCACCTAAACTCTCTAAACCATCTTCAAACTATCCAAAGCTTGAACTGAAAGCAACTCTCCAACAAACACTCAAACAACATTGTCAAAATCTGAACTACTTCCTTTAGTCATGTTATATGGCTTGGTAGCGAGGTTTATGGCATCATCATTTTTGGTTCCTCCACTAAATGAAGCAAACGCTTGATACACACTTAGTGCACCCTTCATGACGCGACACGCTACAAAGCAACAGCTCAACATCAATACAAGTTTAACTGCTTTAAAGGCTTGTCTAAAAAATAAGAACAGATCAAATAATAAAGAACTTTAAAAACTCAACTGGCCTTTAACTTGACCATAGATCAAAAAAATAACAATTATCACATTTGATAAAGTAGTGGGACTCTTAGTCTTCTTTACAAATTCCTCAGCACAAAAACAGTCTTGCTGATTCATACGTCTTGAATGCATATATCCAAAGGTTAAAAACTTCACAACAGTCCTTAAATACTTAGTGCTGCAGAAACCAAACAAGGGGAGATCACTGGGTTACTATAGTCATCTTCTCAGAGCAACATCCTGATTGCCTTAAATGCCCAGAAACTGTTGGCTCGGCTAAAACCAATTAGCTCCTTAGACCTTGGGACCCCACATTGGGCATTCAGCAGTTTTGGTGCCAGCCCATACATTTCTTAAAACATCACTGTGCAAATTTTTAATAAAGGTGTAAATTTATCTTTTTTTTTTTTTTTTTATTTCTCAGCTCTACATATTTTGAAATATATTTAAATTAGGGCTGTAGGCTGTCAGATGGTGCAGTCTTCAGTTGAGATAAAGGATTTTGCAAAAAATCTAAATTGTGATTTTTTTTTTTTTTTACCAATGTTTCATTTGCATTTTTTTTACTTTCCTTTTCACTCCAGGTTTCATTGTTTTTATGAAACTGTCCAGTCCATTGTGGCAGGACTTTAATGTTAATGTTGTGTGAATAAGTCCTTACTCTAACTTGAATGCATGGATCTATGTGCTAGCTGCAACTCTCTCCTCCATTCTGTGCAGCGGCAAACCCACTTTAAGGATACTACTGCCACCTGAAGACCTGGAATGAGAAAGTCAGCATCTTTCTTTGGTTAAATGTAATGTAACTAAAACTGAGCCCCTCTGTGAATGGGTGTGTGCAAGATTATATGTCTCTGCATTGCACTGTGATGGACTAGGGAACTGCCCAGGGTGTACCTCTTGTCATTTGCCCATAGACTGCTAGAGAGGCACCACCTCCCCACAGGCGTGACAGCCAGGCTGTAAAGATGGATGGATAGATGAATTACAGATGCAAAGAAAGACATTTAATGGTTTATTAGAGTCAAATTTGTTCCATCTCATTAACTGTTGACGCCACAGATGAACCTTCTTTTCATGTTAATGAGGGTCCAGGAAAAGGGAGCCTCTGTTCATCCTTATGTGGAACAACACCAATAGTACAAGAGAAGTAGTGATGGTGCAGCAATGCTTGAACACATGAATTGTTCCAAACGGCCTCAGGTGCCATATAACCTTGCATCTTTTAATGGTGAAAAGGATGCATAATGCATTTTACGCAATCCAGGCTGTGAAAATAAACAATCAATAAAATCTTATGTTATTACCTAAATAGAGCCCATTCAGCTGGGCTGCATGACGAAGCAGCGTCAACTACTCAACATGAAAAATAAAGTTCAAAGGGAAGGTAAACGTCTCAAGCAGTGGATGTTTCTTGCTGAGACATTGCTCCACCAAGGACTTGCTATTGTGAAACGGCAGTTCCATTCTGCAGTGCATTCTGTTGTTTCCTTTTTTTTCTTTTTTTGGATTAACAGTTCTATATCATCCTTTGTTTAACCTTCCAAACCAACAATTATAAACATATGATAAAATATTAATTGACACACTAAAGGACAGAAATTTGTTATGAGATCCAATGTGGGTGCCGCCAATTCCGTGGCGTGGCAGTATTATACCACGTGGCAATGATGCTCTTCTTTAGGACCCTGACACGCCTCGCCGATTTAGCCAGCGTATGCCCGATGTCCCAGAATCTCCTAAAACGGTGGCATATGCTGAACTTTCTATGTATTTTTTCAATTTTGGGTGTATACATAGCATATTCATAGAGTCCAGAGCGTTTGTCCAATGACAGCCTAACTTATGCATAATACACGGCAGCGTAATGCCCCTGTAATGATTCACAAGCATCATTTCATGGGCATTAAGAAGTATCAGTTAAAGCTCCCTCATAAGTTACGAATAAACGATGCACAAGTTACTCAGAATTTGGATACACTGGACACCTCGAGTTATGAGTGACTTACACTTAATGTATGTCAACGATCAGATAACTTACCTGTAACTTATGGCCCAGGTATGGCATATGCTGGTATATGTCGCGCAATTTTTAAAACTTCTCAACGTGCTTAACGTATGTCGATGTGTGCCAGCGTGTTCAACGTACTTCACCGTGCTCATAACTTATACAAAATGTAAATTTTTCCTTGTATTGTCATTAAAACATTTTCTCAGTTTCCTTTAAATATTTAAACATATTAGTAAGCATATTCATTCAGTTTATGTCTGGATTGACGTGGCATTACAAGGCAATTATGTAGGTTCTCGCTGTATTTTCTTTATATCAAAACCCTGTAAATTAAATCTACTTTGATGCCTGAGCAGTGGTAACAAAGGGGCAAATAATAAGAAATTGCACATTTGGAGTAATAAAGATTTTATTGATCTGTGTGTAATGCAAGTAGATCAGGAAGTGTTTGCTCTGGGATGGAAACCTTACATGTCTAAAACCATTGCTTTATTGTACACTTTTTTAGCTTGTCTGCTATATTAACCAATATGATGTGTTGAACTAGATCTGCTATTTTCACAGCTTTTGTGTCATAGTTTTTTCTTTTTATAAAGTAGGGCATTAGTTCATAAAAAACTAATTTGAATTCTATAAATTAAGTTTTCTGCCCAACAGCAATGATGAACTGCACAGTAGCATTCTATACCCAGCAATTGTAGTATCTAGGCAAGAGCTGTCAGTGTGGTAAAGAATCTGGTTGTTATTCAAAATTGTAAAGGTTCACTTTTTTGTTACATAAAACTGACTAAAACTAGACTAAAACCTAATTAAGTTTTATTCGACTACACCCATCACATATCATTATGATTAAAATGTGACTAAGACTAAGACTTAATCTTAGATGCTTTAAAAAAAAAACACTGTTTGCTACTATCAGCACTTAGCATGCATCAGCTTTGACTGGCTCAACGGAGGAAATTAAAAGCAGTGCAAAAAAACTAATAACTATCAGGCTAGAACACAATGCTATAAAAGGTAAAAACATAATTCAACAAAGGTAGTAGAAATACAATACTAGGAAATCCCTGTGCATACACTTATAGTATTGGTTTATTTAAATAAGAAACAGGATTTTTATTAAATTGAACATAATTTTAAAACCCAAATATAATTGATTATTTATTTTTATTTTTGCCTTATCAAAATTAGGAAAAATAATGTATTTGTTGAACATTTCTTCCTTCATTTATTTTTTTTCTAGGGGGCTGGCTGTGTGTATGTCAGCAACTTTTGTGGTAACATAAATAAATATGCATAGTCCCGTCTTTGGCCTTAACACATAAAACCTTATTTTGAGTTGGGGCCATTGTTGTTGCTATTCGGTAACAATAATGATATTAATTTGATGGGTTAATTTTTCAGATTTACACAAACAAACAGCTTTGAGATTATTTCCCTTGTTCTTCAATCAATTAAGTCAATGAAAATAAGCAAATACTTTAAAATCAAAGGCTGCAGCTGAAGGGTATATTTGGTTATACAGCAAAATCATGTTCAGTCTTAAAAGTGAAGAAACAGTGATTTATTATTATGAAAAACAACTTCCAACAGTGGGTGTATTTTTGGTCAGCTCTTGCTCATCAGGTTAACAGATTTTTCTTCACATAAAGTCTTTGTCATAAAGCTGCATGTAATCATTCCAAAAATCCTATGAGACCTACAGGTGTTCTTAGCATCGTTTATATCTGTTTACTTTTGTCAGCAGCATCAAACTTAAATAATTTATTTATTTATTTTACATTGAAGTACTTGTTACACAACATTAAGTCCTAAATCCTGGTTTAATGTAGGTGCAATAAGTTCACCTCTGTGGGGAATACACTTTACCACTAGTTTCCCTTGTGTGATTTGGGTCCAGAAGTAGAGGCAATGAAGAGCCTGGCAAAATTGCACAAGCTACAAAAAAAAAGAAAAAAAAAAAAAAAAAAGAAGCGCAAACTCCCAGCTGCACACATGAGGAGTGCTAGTGAAAATGACTGCATCCCTCTGGGGAGTGGGCAGTGGGAGATGCGGGACTTGATGAATCAAGGACCTTTTGTTTGCAGCAAAATGATTGCTTCAGAGCAGTTGGAAAAGAACAGCGCGTTGGCAGAGCTTGGCAGGCAGGAGACAGTCATTTGTGGCCATTTAGGTTTGAAGCTCACGCAAAGAGGGACTGAGGAGAGCAAGGTCATTTAAAGAGGATGCAGAGCAAAATGATGTAGCCAATGCAGGGTGTTTAAGTGTCTCTACTTGAATTTAGCTGCAGCTCAGTAAACCACAGCAACACCTGCAGTAGCGAACGAGACACACAGTGGTCTTTATTAGCATATATACACAGAAGGTAAGAGCCAGAAGCAAATTTTGAAATAAAACTTTAAAATTTTAAAATATGAAGATGTGCTGTATTTTCTGACTTTATCAAAGGCTTTTATAACAATTGTGCACAAAAATAAGAAAAATTCTGGTTTTATTGTATTTAACATAAAAATCTGTAGGCCTATATCAAGAGAAAATGCAAGACCAGCCGCCATATTGGAGCTCTACCTGACTGTAAAAAATCATGTTACAAAAAGCTGGCTGCTTTGCTTTTTCGGCGCCAGCTTAAGATGTCTACCCATGAAAAGAATACTGAGGCGAGGAGGCATTCGGCTGGTAGCAATCTCCCCCCTATGATTTTGAGAATCAGTTGCCGGCGATTTACTGCTGACGATTTCACAGCAATGGACAGGCAGACGCATGGTCTCTATAGTGTGTGTTTAAGGGTGATATTTTTTTTGGAGGCCAATATTTGTTTTAAAATTACCAGCTTCTACACAATGCCAATAAATATTTACAAACAATGAAACAAATCAAACAGGGAATTAGGATTTTGTGGTTTGAATGTCAAACAAAAAAAGGCTTCAGTTTAGAACAAAACAAAGATATCCCCCCTCATATATAGATATACAAATCTATATATGCAGCGAAAAATGTTTATCAAAGAATAAACATATATTATCCCCCAGGGGAAATAAATTTGCCATATTCTTTGGAATATCATCTGTTTCTAAATCCTAATCTTATGTTTCATACTAATAGACATGTTGGTAATTGAAATTCAGTTTTGTTAAAACTGAAATAAAATATTAGGTTAAATGAGTTAAGCCTATATATTTTATAAACATAATTATGAGTAGTTTTGTAAAGAGACCGATTTACATCTGATGAATATATTTCAGTACCTCGGACTCACAATAACTGAACTCCACTGAATAATATAGGTGGGTAGGACACAACTGAAAATGTAGGAACACATCAAAAGCTATTAAAGAACAATATAAATGAGCATAAAATTAATTTAACCTGTTCTGTTCATTAAATGGGCAATAATGACTTTGACCTCCATTCACACACACACAGATGTCTTATCAAATATAATTTTAAAACAAAATAAGACAAATTATGAAAAATATCAGCTGCTATTTTAAAAGTAAGATATTCAGCATCATATAAATATATAAAACAGCAAAGAAAAAAATGTGGATTAAGCACCAGCCTTTTAAAACAAACAAAAAGCAGAAAAGTGCAAACAGGATAATCAATTCCCATTCAATAAAACTGCTTAATGTTTTTTTTTTTGTACAGTTTTTGCTTTATTGTATGCTCTATGCCCCTTAAAAAGAAAAAAAAAATAAAAACTATTGGTGTGTATGCAAAGATGCACAACTTTTTATTTACATCTTAAAGCAGGTTGAAATCAACCACAACACAGACATGATTGGGATATGTGGAGATTATTACTTCTGATTATATAAAAATAAATTTGATAATTTTTAAAAAGTGATGCAACAAAAGGTTAAAAAGAAGTCCAAACCCAGTTTAGGTGCAACCGGCGTGGAAATGTGGTGACAAAACACTGTTTTCCTACCTGTGTGAGGCGGCTGAAGAGCTCCTTTCCCGTCGCTGTCCATTTCCAGCTGCCACTGATTACTGAGAGAGAGAGAGAGCTCAGCTCCCTCGTGAGAGCGTGTTCGGTCCCGCGAGCCAGTCAAGAAAAAGATAAAGTGCCTGGGTAATGAGCGCGCGCTGCGCCACTGCCGCCGCCTGCGCGACAGAGATACCGAATCACAGCGCGAGGGGATGAGAGGAAAACAGAAAGGGACCAAATATAATCAGTTGGTGAGAAAACAGAGCGGGGAGAATAAAAAAGCAGCAACTCACACCAGAGCTTTTAAAATGTTAAACGTTTTAGAGCAAATCACACAGGAAGAAAAATATGAAAACATGTTTTTT
>NW_015151357.1:291507-307227 GCF_000732505.1 Cyprinodon variegatus
AATTGCATTACAGTTTTTTCTCTTACTTGTCATGCACACCAATAATAAGAAATTTGATGCTGGACAATAAGAGAGAAATAATGTGTCTGGTTTGGATCTGGTCCCATATCCCTGTTCAGATCTAACTGTTTTATTTCAAAGTCTTTAAAGAGCTGATCAGCTGTAGTTCAAAATCGAAAAATGCCAGTACTGGTAAAACCTGTAAGTTCGTTTTTAATGCTAAACAAGTATTTTTTTAAACTTTTATGTTGAATAATGAAATCTTCATCAAAACACTGTCAATTTTTTATATATATATTTTGGCATTAAGAGAACTTTAGATTGAAACAAAATGGCAAATAGATCAAACTTGAACTGAATTATAATACAGTGATAGCAAATAATTTTTAATATAAAACATCAATTAGGAGCCTGAAAGCCATTTTTGGAAGACTTTTAAAAGAAGAGATTTTTGCTTTTCTTGAAAAAGTAATTCAATTCAATTTATTTATATAGCACCAATTCACAACAAGTCACCTCAAGGCACTTTAAAGTGACAAATTTAACCAGATTAGTCAAAATGGCTCAAAGTTTTTTATCTTAGGAAAACCAATTGATTGCATTGACTCATTAATTCGAAAGCAATCACTCAGACTAAGCATGTTTGCAGTGGCAGTCGAGAGGAAAACTCCCTTTTAACAGGAAGACACCTCTAGCACCTCTAGCCATCTGCGGAGGCCAACTGGGGTTCAGGGAGACAGAAGCAGATATAGAAAAAGAAGCTGGCAGCTGTCAATCTGCTCCACAGGCGGTCCCATCCAGTTCCCATTTCAGAGGATGAAAGAAAGCACATCCATCCAGTCACAGTCAGAGAAATAGAACTACACTTAAAAACAAGCCAAGCTCCAATATCTAAAAGCAAAGGCGTTGATGGCAGGACCACAGCTGACACCTTTCTCCAGGATTGTGTCAGAGCCAGACAGGTACACACCGGATGAAGCTACTAACGTTGTCTGCATGTGTCGCAGTTAACGCAGATATGCCCCCGCCCCTTCCATAGACACTCTGGTACACCTCTCCAAAATTGTGTGTGACCGCAGACAGTGCCACAGACAGGAGGCCTCTGATTGGTCAAATCTACATCCGCTCTACTATATGCGTATTACCTGTTTGGTACCTTGTTTTGTTTGTATGACCACCATTGTGTAAAACGACTCATAAAGATGGAACAGCTAGAAGAGCGAGGTGAGCTAGTTGCGCGAGAAAGCTGGGACCCCTTTTTCCACCTGGATTCCCGCTCTTTTTCTCATGTCCCTCCGTTTTTTGCACAAACTTGCCCAAACTTCCTCACCGCCTCGGCCATCTCTCAACCCACAGCTAGTCTGTGATTGTCCCTCTTGCATTGTGGCATGGAATAACATAGCGCAGACCATGCTTCAATATTGGGCATAAATCAAAAATATCTCAGACAAGCTCATTGCGACTCACTGCTGCAGGGAGTATAAATAGCACTTAAGTCCTCCAGCAGTCGAAGCCTACAGCAGCACAAATGGAAAAATAGCTCAGGATAACCTAAGTATTTTAGATAAGGCATAAGGCTCCTCAGTGTGGCAAAGGTAGAGCCAAGAAGAAACGTCTATCCTGACTGAAATTTTCTTCCACTGTATCAGACTGTTAATGCTCTTCCTCTCTGCCTACCCAGCGACTAAGAAATCTTCTCTTGTTACTTTTTCAAGAATCTGTGGCTTGCCAAGAAGGGCATTCAAGCAAGAACCACTGCTGATATAAACTCAAGATTTTAGGCACAGCACAATCTTTGTCATAATATTTAATCAACAATTCATTCTGGGAAAATAAGAGTGGACAATGGTTTTCTATGCTTCCTACTGTAAATATAACAGTGGTAGGAACAGCTGAATATGAAGGGAATAGGTAATTGGCCAAATTAACAAGTTTAAAACCTGTAAAATCCAGGTCTGCCATGTTACCGGTATGTTAAAACTTAAATACCGAATAGAAGCTTCTCCGATTTGATGACGCAGTGAAGAGCCAGGAGCTGAGCTTGTTGCCCACCATGCAAATACTGGAATCGAATTTGGCGTAAACACACTTTAACGGCACATTCCATTATTCCTTAGATAGAAAACTTTGAATCAATTTGACTGGATGATATGCTGAACTGTAAAGTGCCTTGAGAAGACATGTGTTGTGAATTGGCGCTATATAAATAACCTGAATTGAAATTATTCCCAGGTGAAATACTTTCGGCATCATCAACACACTTTTAGCAAGCTATGGTCTAACAGGGAACCTGCTGAGAGTTGATGGGAGGTTGGGGCTAAATAAAGGGCCGTCGATGAAGAAAACCTGTTAGAAGGCACAAAAGACCGAAGACTGAAGCAGCTGGTGCTAAGACTACCCTATTGCATAGTTTACATTATTTGTTTATTCAAACACTTTAGTTAAATTGCTTTATATTGGTCATTCCAAAATAGTTAATGGGATGCCAAAGCTTAAGAACAATGCTGATGTTTACATGTAAACATTTTCACTACAAACCTGTTCCGGCTCATTGGCCTTATGGGTTACAATAAACAGCCAGGGGAGTTAGAGGACAATGTTGTCTCTCCGTGACATCTCCAACCCCCTCCACATCTAGGTTTTATTTGTGTCGTGTATGGTAGGTCCTATCACCAGGCATCATTTCACAATCCCAGCCCTGTCATAGCCTCTCATTAACATTTTTGGGCTGCATTCAAAAGCAGATGCCTGTAGATGACTCGGGGAGTACAGTGACATCAGGACATGCCAGTGTGCACGGCGGCCAGCTCGCCTGTGTGTGTGTCTAATTCAGCTGTCAACCAGATAGTGATGCATGAATGGTGGAAACATACTGTGCTTGGAGTTTGAGCTATGTCCTTCGTATTAGAGTCCTTTGACGCCCTGCTTGACCTCACCATAAGGCATCTGCCCTAAAAATAAATAAGCTCATGTGTTTGTACTCGTGTCTTCGCTTCTCCATGCAGAGTCAAACGAAAACCTAAACAAACGTATGTAAACCGGGCACCTTCAGTGAAGAAGAATCAGCCTCCTGCTGTTAAGGTTAGAATAAAAATGTGTGTGGGCTACATTCAGACCAGTCGTCATGCTCCCTCCATCAGACTTAATAACAGCCCTCGGCTCCGTCATCATCTTGAGTGCTTTCATTAAAGAACATTTTTATTCTACTGTGCTCAGAATCACCAAGAAATTGGCCATGACACAGAGCAGCGCGTTTTAGCCCGACCTCGTCACCATGGCAATGTGTGTATGTGTTTTTTTTATTTATTTAAACCTAACTCATCTTTTGCCTTTCAACTTTAATGTTTGATTGAGATAACACTTTCAGGATGCCAGCGGTTCATTTTAAAAAGATGGAGTGGGAAGGTAAAAGACAAGGATGGCACTACTGTGAAAGCCATATCCACATAATGGCTACACTTCACAACATGGAATAGAGCAACCCTCAGTGTTGAAGAGTATTTGAGCTTGACTACAGTATTCCCAATCTGACTTAGTTATTTACAGCTATTGCTGATCTAAAATGTATCTCACTTATTCTCTTCTTTGTGTGACCGTTGGATTTCACGTGTTGTCTGCAGACAATGTAAAAGACTAGTAGCCTGGCCAGCTTGACTGATTTAAAAAGGTCTTAAGTGAGTATGCTCTAATGGGCATAACTCAATCTGGCTGGCCAGGCTAAAAATGTAGGCCCAGTTAGATATATAAACCTTATTTCTTTTTAAGGTGACAAATGTCAGGAAATGAAAAGGACTTCTTCTTTGAACTGAAGAGGTTTTTTTTTCTGAAAATAATTCACACACAAAAAAAACATCAGTCAAGCTTTCAGGATAAAAAGGTGACTTTTCATGCAAAAAAAACAAAAGGGGCCAGAACCAGACACCACCATAGGGAGGAGAGCACACAGACGCCAGAGTAGGTAGCCAACCTAAGGTCTTTCTGCATGGAGTTTGAATGTTCTCCCCATGCATACATGGGTTCTCCCCGGGTACTCCCGCATCCTCCAACAGTTCAAAACATGACTTTTATGTAAATTGTCAACTCAAAATTGTCCTTGGGTGGGAGTTTATGTGTGCATGGTTGTGTGTCTCTGTGTTGCCCTGTGACAGACTGGTGTCCAGGGTGTAATTTCGCTCTCGCCCAGAGACTGCCAGAGCTAGGTACTGGCACCACCGCGACCCTGACGAAATAAGCGGGAGAAGATGGAAGATGGCCTTGTCTTTACAGCTAACTCCATGACTTCTCAGTCTGCTGGTTCAAAGAAGTCTGCTATCAGATTCCAAGGCTGATTCATACATATAATTGTAGCTTTTAGTTCCCTTTTCCTTCACCTTTTGTAGGGTCAACTGTAAGAACACAATTGTGGTTAGAAAAACACTCCAGACAGCTATGCTGAATTTAGACAGTCTTCAATGTTACAGATTTCATTTTGCGACAGATACACACATAAACAACACTGGTCAAATTAGGACTACAGGTCAAAGAACTACAAAACACAAAAGCTATACAAATGTAGTGAACGGCTGAAGCTCTCCATTATAAAACCTAAAACATAGAGTTGCATACAATTGCATGTGTAACACACAGTATATGTCACAAAATACTTTAGTTATTAAATGTATGAGAACACAAATATGTGACAAATAATATGGTAAAATATTCACTTTGGATGAAATAAAAAGCTTTTTTCCTTTAAACATACATAACACTGTGTTGCTGACTCCAACATTAACTCCTGGACTTTGTTACTTGTGCAATAAACTTATTTTCTTGAAGAAATGTATCCAGTCGACTAATAAGTAAAAAGTATGCATGAAGTAGAAAAGCTAATGTTTTGGTAAAACAGAAAGCAATAAAAATGCAATTGTAGTAGTTTTGTTCAAAAGTTATTCACAATTTTCTTTGGTTTGTTTGAAAGCCCTCTGCTCATTTTTATTAAACATATTTAGATCTAAGAGAGATCATTCCCTAAAAACCTTTACGGGCAACCTCAGGCTGACAAGCTCACAATGAAAGAGTGTGACTGACTCTCAGAAAGGCAAGTGATGAAAATTAGACCATGATGTGTCCTTGGTAAAAGTACTTATCTTTGTACATTCTGTTCTTTTAGGGGTCAGTGTCACTGATGTTTACTTGAGTCTTTTCCAGGAAAGCAATGGACCGCAGCAGTATGGCGGAGATTGGCTGAGGACGAAGTTCTGTAGCAGGATTTAACTAGTCAGTCACTCAATCTATCAAAACAGAGTCACTCTCTATAAAAATGCCTCTGATAAATGAATTATTAATCTTTGCTGAGTTTTCCTTATTACATATCTTAATGTTAATCTCAATATATGCATCTGTATAATACATATAGACATTAATATGAGGTGCTAGAAGCTTTAAAATCAATCAAAGATAGAGAAGTTTCAAAAGATTATAAAAACTCAAGTCATTCATATAATTAAGAATTTAATCATTATATACATCATTAGGATCTGTTTTACTGCTACTGAAAAAATATAACCAAAGAAGTACTGCACTAGTTGTCTCAATAATTTAGACTAGAATGAAAAACTATGACTTCATAGTATATTTTTTATTCTCTCAGCTTTTGACACCAGCACCACCATTATAGAACAAAAGTACCTCAATATTGGATAATATTGAGGTAATAATGCTGCTCCAGCTGTTTTTTCTCTCAGCTCGGCTGACTGGAAAAATCCCTTCCCACACAGCTAATCTTTAGGTAGAAAGATCACTTCTAGAAAAGTTATCAGTTCAAACCCAGGGAATTGGGTACCTTAGGGCCCTGTCAAACCTTGCCGATTCAGCCAGCGTATGCCTGACGTTACGTCCCAGAATCTCCTAAAACGCTGGCCTACGCTGAACTTTGAAGTATTTTTAAAATATTTGACATATACATAGGACTCTTACTGCGTTCCCTGTCTCATCTTAACCGGTCCGGCAGAAGACAACCATGTTGAGCCTGGTTCTGCCAGAGGTTTCTTCCCAACGGGGAGTTTTTCCTCTCCACTGTCGCTTCATGCTTGCTCATCATGGACAGGTTCTCTCAACTTGTGTTATCCAACTGGAATTCCATCTTCCAGGTCCCTGAGTGAAGCTCTAGTATCAGCTCACGCAGTCCACTGGATCTCCCCATAAAGCTAAGCATACCGTCTCGCTAACCAGCAGTCTACAGACTGACCAACTTCATCTATCTCCACTCCACCACCAGTTTCAGGCCTGGGTGGAAACAGCCCTATTCTTTACTCCTGTTCATGCATATCTATAGAAATTAAGCACTGTTTCCTGTCAAGGTCTGAGCACCAAAGACCAAGTAATTGTATCAATAATTTTCTCCTTATTGTCTTTTCTCTTCGTGGGAGTTTCTCAGTTTGAAATGAGTCCAGAACTTACAGAAAGAGATTCCTGTTGGATGTGCTAGTTCTTCTTACTTAAGCTTACCAGGGAAGCAGCAATCACAAGCGACTAATCGACCTATCAGAGGCAGACTTTGGTCAATGGGAGGAATATGTTTCTGTTGAAGAGGCAATGATAAATTTGATTCTTTTAAGTTTTTGAGAAACTTAAAAGTCCAAACATGCCAATAATACTTTATTGTAGCAAAATGAATATCTTATTAGAAACATTCCTTCATTAGATGAAACGGAAGTGAAATTCAAACTTGTCTTTTAACAAAAATATTATCTATATTTATAGCTATGACTATAAAGAAATAATTTCAAAGCTTTCTGCATTCTGTGCAATAATAATATTTCATATTTATTTTTATTTTTTCTAGCTCCTGTCCTTTTTTACGTCATGTTGTTGGACTGCAATGTAAAAAATTTAAAGTGGAGTAGAAATTCCATACCTTATCTTTCAAATAAATGAATAAGCAATAAAAAAAAACATACTCAAAGTAGGATATTCCTCCATTACCATATAAATTAAGGTGCCAATGATTTCACAGATTAGAAAAGAATCTAACTGAGCTTTGTGCAGGGTTGGTCAGAGTATAAATATTGTCAACAGAGGTTGCTACCCTACCCATGCACATTGACATTCGACATTGTTAATTGGCATTAACAATCATTGCACTGCACTTCTCCATCATGGCAACTTGAACCATCCACATGCCATCATTGCAAGCCACCTCCAGTTTATGCATGCTGCTTTTTCTATAATTGAAAAATGCAATTTTAACCGCTACTAAGCACATAGAGAACCTTCAAATAAGCATGTTAGCTTGTTCACATTCATACAATGTTGCCTATAAATGTCCCACATGAGACAGGACAGTAGTTTTACACTGTCCCAAATATTTCACCTCATCAATGACTTTGACAGCTTGGCCAGACAGAGTAAAGTCAGGAAAACATTACTTAACATCCTCTTATATTATTGCTTTTTGAATAATATGTAAGATTAATCCATATTGTGAGGGAACCCTTAACAGCTGCTGCAGGTCAGCATTATATGGGTAAAAAAGATCTTTAGTGCATATAGTGTGTGCACTACAGTCTTAAAAGAGATACAATTTTAAAACAAAATCTTTAAGATTATAAATTGGGAATATAAATATCTGCACAATAAATGTTTACACTTGCCTATCATGGACCTCATGGACACAGTCTGGGCTTATCTCAAATAGGAAAGATGCACCTTGGATAGTTTATGAGACACAATATACAAGATGCATTTAGAGCATCTACATTTTACACAGTTATATTTATTCCTTTCATTTTCAAATCATTATTAAAATTAGTTATTACGCCTATTTAAATGCTTGCTGACTTCAATATACAGCTGTTAAATAAAAAAGCAACAAAGAAAACAGTATTTTAGAAAATTGCTTCACTTTCAGCAACTGCTTCATTTATTGCAGTCAGTTCCCTTCTTCTCTAAGCCCCTGGCTGGTGGCAGATGTTTCATTTGAGATAGGAGACAATTATTGTACCACATCTCACATATGATCGCTATCAGCAGAAATCTCAGACTGCTCCGCAAAACACAATCCAGATAGGGCGTCCCCGTGTCCTTGGTATTAAATGACATTCTGCCCTGGAAAATAGAAGAAATGCATCTGAACTTATGCTTTCTATGCATTTTCTTTAGGTTAAATATTCTGATGTTTATTAGTTACAAAAGCTTATCATTTAATTACTACTATTATTGTCTGACCTAATTACTTGTTTTAGTATAACATAGAAAAAAAAGCAAGAAACAAACCTAGAACGACATGTTTATTTTTCCAGGCTACACTTTCATTATTCTGCTAAGCTGCTCCCCTAAACACAGTCAATTTCAGTCGGGCTCTCAGCCCATTATAATTCACAGAGGCCAAGCATGAAATGAGTTTCTTTTTTGACAGAACACATCTTCACTGACAGCCCAACAAATGAGAAATCATTTACTGTGAGTAGTCAGTTTTCTTTGGGCAGAAACTGCCCATATCTCTGAGGCAGTGTGTGATAAATTCTCTATATGTGTTGCTGTACATTAAGACGTTCTAGAGTGCAAATTATTTAAAAATAGAAATGATTTTATTATTTTTTACCATTTTAATTTGATTAAAGTCACCTGATTTATCTATCCTCTGTATTTCTAAATGTTTTATTTTGATTAATTTTACCAACATGTCATCAAATAAAACCCAACCAGAATCCTTGTTAATCAGCTCAGCTCATTCCTTTTTAATTTCATCATTTCATTGTAAACAGAGCATTTAAACACATTTCCCTTCCTTCCAGTTTCCTCTATTTTTCTCGTTATCTCGACAATTTGATATTTCAGATTATAAACATTAAAACTCTGAATGCAGGTTTTAATGAACTGCCATCATGCGTGTGGTAACCAGCAACCACACAGGGTTGGGTAGACTAGGCCAGTCTAAAAACTTTATATTTTTGGGTAGAGGGCGGTTAATGGATGTCAAAGCAGGTGTTCTTTAGAACATTGTCTAGCTGCTTCCAGGTTCTTTGTGCTTTAGGTCACAATAGTGGCCAGATATCCTGCAACAGGATATTTTTAGTGGAGAAGAGAGTCAGATGACAAACATTTTTAAGAATGTCTTTAGGATTCCTGTTTAAATGACATTGCTAAATACATTTATTTGAAAGGATGTGTCATATATATATATATATATATATATATATATATATATATATATATATATATATATATATATATATGTATATATACATAAAATTAAACCTAAATAAGTTAGTTTTGTAATGTCTTGGAAACACAAAGTGTTTTTAAAGCCAACCTTGTGTTTTAGGGCGACTTCAAAGTAGGTGTTCACAGGGTTTTGATAGGAGTCGCTGGAAGGATTAAATAGTACGGTAATCAAAACCAAAAGGTAAATAGAATTTCTGAATAATTTTGTAGTGTTCAAAAGAGTTACTCTTGCCATTAAAGGCCAGTGAACCAATGATTTATTATCTTAGATGATGCTTATTAGTCCTTATGAGACAAGACATATATAAGCTCTTGTAAGTTTTGATGTAAATTCTGTCACTACTGAAGGACGGGACTTGCAGTTAGTAACAGTAATTTAAAAAGTTGTAAAAAAAAAAAAGAAGAGCATATTATTATTTTCTTTAACAACTTGTCTAATAAATTAATGCCCAAAAATATGTCATGTAACCGTCAGGTGGGGTAAATTTATGCTTGAATATATTATTCTTCCTGACCTCCCATTATACTGATTTTTTCATAATGAAAAAACTATCATTACTTTTGAGTTTGGAGTTTTAAAGAATAGACTAGCTTTAATTAGCTCTATTTATTTATTTACTCATATGTCACTTTGTTTTCTTTCTTGACTTACTGGTTTTCTCGGCCAGACTGTCGCAAACCATTCAAAACATGCAGGAGTAAATTAGAGCTCTTGAATTTATGTTCTGACCTTTTCACTTTGCCACCCTGTCATAAACCTAATTAATAGCTTTATAAAACTCAACATACATAACTACAAACATAATTTATTGCATTTTAAAAATCATTCTTTAATTAGCTTTATCATATAACACAATTCTGCAAACATTTTAGTCTAGGTTGTTTACACAAGTTATGGGAGTCCAAATGTTTTTATTTCAAATAACAGCAATTATCTACTATTTGGTGTAAAATAGTTTAAAATGCTATAGATTGGCTGAAATAACCTGTTTCTCCAAAAGCCACAAATCACCACAGCAAACAGCTCCAGCTGTTACAAAAATAAGGTGAAGAAAATGTTACACAAAGCCATTCTGACTGGTATGGCCGACTAGACTAGCACATCAGCATCAATAGGTCTGCATACATGTGCAAAAATTGACCTTGTATGAATCATATAATGAAACACAAAAAAAAGACTAACATTTTAAATGTATTCTCACTCTAGTTGCTGTTTTATATAAAATGTGTTTAATTAGTGTGCTAATATGGACCAACAATTGGGCATATACATTAAACATCCTCTCCTACACCCATATTGTTTTGGGATTTAGGGGCTTTGCTACCATCTAGTGTTTGAAAATGGTTAATAAACCATTGTCTCCTATAATCTTCAAACACAGATATATAATCCAACCATTTAGTTTTAATCAACACTGATTATTATTACTGTTAGAGCCTAATGTTGAACAGCTGTTATTACTGTTGCAACAACAGCCTGGGGTCACATTCTGAAGTGTATCTTTCTAGATGGAGTTAGTGTCTGTTACCCTGCAGGAACATGTGGATGTAGAAACTGGATCGAATTATGATTATAAACCATTTTAAGGCCCACAGAATAATAGAGATGATAACAGTCCAACAGACAGTCAATGACATGATCAATGAGGAGGATAAGCCACAAAAGGTCAGTTCTAAAGAAGCTGCATGTTGACAAAGGGTCGGATACTTACATAATACAGAAACATTTTGTGGAAGGGAAAATTAAGGCAAAACACGCAAAAGATTGCTTTAGCTTTGGGGGACAGATTTAAGAGATTTACAAGGTGTGGATTGCAGCTGGAGTAGTAAAAAACAAAACAAAAACCTGAATGCTGGAACTTTAACTATAGTCATGTTTACATCTTATTTTTCATAACTGTTTTTATCACTGCCGCTTACCTTTTCAAGGCTGCACTTTAAAAAATGATATTGTTGTTGAAATCCAGAGAGCTGTACTTAACAAAATATCTTTTTGTTTATACTTGTGTATACAAAATGACTAAATAAAATCTAAGTCTCTAAGTCTAAGAGTACGGAAGCCGAGAGCGGTCATACCAAACTTTCTTTTTTTTTGTCCTTTGTTTCCTCGAGATAATTACATAATCATTATCATGGCTTAACAAATAATTTATGTATTTATTTCTCAAGTTAATGAGATTATTAACTTGTATGAGTAACAAATGAGGCTGGCCAACAGCCCTGGATTCCCAGTTCGTCCATGCCTGCAGTGCCAGTGGTTATGCAGTCGCGGTACCATGTGTGTGTAAATATTTTTTTTTTGTTTCCCATTTCTTTTCACTCATTGTCAGGTCGTGGTGGATGATTGGATTGCATGTAATGCAGTAGAAACAAATTTGACTGTTTTTCAATGAAAATCTTTAATCTGGACTCATTTTGGGGGTTAATGCATCTTATACCTACTACAGGCGTAACACCGGGGCTGTTCAGAAAACATCTGGCGATAAGCTAGTGGAGGCATGGGTCTAATTGCTAATGAATCAGAAGTGGAATCATCAAACCATCAACTTCGTCTCGTTACCTAAAAGTTAAACACAGAATTACACATAGGCTGCTATGACTTATAAATCCTCTCCTGCTGTTGTGGTGTTGAATGATGCAATCAGTTTTAACATACACCAATTATCTCGAGATCGCGAGAAAACAGCTTTTTAATGAGAAAACCATCACCTCGTTATCACGAGAAAACGGCTTTCGTTACGTTTAGATAATGAGAAAATTAACTAGTTTTCTCGAGAAAACCACCGTGAAAAAGTATCTGAGGTACACGACCGCTCTCGGCTTCCGTATAAGAGTGTTTCAAGAGGTAACACATTTAGATAAACCAAGGATGAGAGAAATTACTCCACTGTTTAGTGTACCAAAGCAGAGGTTCCCAAACTTTCAGCTTAAGAACCACAAAATGGTAACAAGAGCTCACTCATGACTAAAACACATACCCTAACCACAGCTGTAATATTACAATCGGCATTAAAAGCTAAACTAGCTACTTTTGTTAATTTTTAAGTGATGATTTGATACCTTAAAGTACTTAAACATAATGTTATTTTTTGTCTAATTGTTGTAGTGAATTCGAATATATCTCTGTATTCTAACTTAGAGATGCATCTTTATTTTAAAGCGTTTCATCCAAAAGTTCAAAACGACCAAAGGTAAAAAAAAAGTTCAACTAAATCCAAAAATATGGAAATAAACCAAAACAAAAGAAATCTTATGGGTTATTTATTTTTTGATTTACAAGTTATTTCATGTTTCTCTTTTAAAAAAATGACCAACAACTTTTGGGTGTTAGTTTCCTGGACACAACAAATAAAAGAAACTAGATGTTTTTTCTTCAGATGAGCAATCGAATCATCCTACTCTTTAAGAAAACACATTTGTTGGGGAATTGCTTTTTAACCACGTCTCATCCAAGTCTTTCTCCTGCTTAGCCTCCGTGATACATAGGGGGGATATATATAAATAGGGGAAAATGCATGAATTTTCATGCTTGTCAGATTATCTGGATAGTAGCTGGCAGTCAGACTTTGAGTTTGTGGAACTCAGTGTCTTATATATCTGTGACATTGTCCCTTAAAGACAGACATTTTTTACATGTTAAGACCTTGGTAATCTTGAAAATATATGTAGATGCAAACAAAGACCTCAGTATACATATTAGTAGCTAGTAAGATAATTCCAGAATCAAACAGGTATCTAATATTGTAAATTTCAAAATAATAAGAAAAAAGAAAAAAGCTTGATTGCTCTGTTGCAACTTAAGCATTAATGTGTGTATATTTGTTGCCTAGATATGGATTTGCAATTAAGGAAATGAAAGAAGTATACTACATTTCTGCTACGTGTGTGTGCATCTCAGTCAGAGAATACACATACGCTCAGATAGAACAGCAACAATCTCAGGATCATGGTTTGAGAATGGTGAAGGAAGGCTGAATCAACACAGAAGATGAATAGGTTTTACATAAACAGTGGCAAACGGGAAAGAAGTACTGAAGGATACTGGGAGTTCCCTATAGCTTATGATTCTTGTTAAAGTTCTTTTAATCAAGAGGATCCAGATAATCACATCTGTCTTATCAGATATAGAGGAGGAGAAGCGAAAGGCTCTGCCTTCTCCTGCCTGCCGGTGTTTTAGCTACATGTTGTCCTTAAAATGATGTTCACGGCTCGTTCTCTAAGTTCATCGTTTTGCACTTGCTAATGACCGCCACAGCACTGGCTGCTGCGGCCCGCTGGGGTCGCCTCTTGTAGATCCACACCGGTTCTTGTCCGCCCCCCTTGTGCTGCTCCGCCCTGAGGCTCGTTCTTTGGAAGCTTCTTTGCTACAGAGAGACAGAAATGTTTTTAAATTAAATTGTTAGCAATAAAACTTTGTTACTGTCATGAGTGGTACATTTAAGCTCGCATACAAGTACTGGTTCTCTGGCCTTTTGTTACATAAAGAAAGTTAATGATGTGCTTTTTTTCCCCCTCTGACATGAGAGGACCACCCATAATTCATTTGGGTAAGTATACTGGTGCATAAACATTTGGGCTGGGACTTTAATACGCTAATTTTACTTAATTAGCTACATTTTAACGGATTAAAAAATGTACACATTTACCTGCATTTCATTATATACACTCTAAAATCCCGAGAACCTTTGTACTCCCCGTTTCTCGTACATCTGTAAATCTGACGCAAAAGCAGCATCACAGGAGTTGGTCCACTGGAGATATAAAAGCTTAAAAACCATCATGGCTTGAACCAAATGTGAGTTCTACAGCGAGGTGAACTTACTGAATACCTGAAATCGTTATGGACACCTATGCTACGGCAGAAGTGCGCCCTCGGTCACCATAATAGGTGCCACATATCATACACCGGAAAAACTGAAAATCTAGATAAATCATCTTTTCTTAAAAAAAGTGCATTTGTTCTTGGATTGAGGATGTAAAAGAGACATTTTGCCAATGGACCATGACAACATACACATAAAATAAGAAAGCACAATTGCATTGTCTTATTTCAAGTGCAAATTTTTATTTATCTCTTAAAAGCAATGTTGTATACCTTGTTGCTATATTTTTCTACCATATTTGGTGGAAGGAAACAGGCTTTAACAAATGTTCATGTACTGTTCACACTAGTGATGGAGAAGTTAAGCCTCATGAGGCATTGGATCCTGTAGCCAAATTGCTTCAACTTATCACTCATTTCATGTAGCTTCATGTAAACATGACATCACCTACTGGCGCAGTGCATAACTATAGGTAGCAATATAATCTGGGATGTTTGCAATTGTTTTCCTTTTTTTTATTTAAGCTCCTTTGAAATTGTTCATTATTGATATGTATAATAAAATATTTTGTAAGGTTTTGTGTGTAAATTGTCTAAGGAAAAAACAATCTTTTCAGGTACAACGTTTGCTTTCTGTCATTTTATTGACATGGGCTCAAGCAAACAGTGAAAGTGCTTGTGTAACTTGGGCACTGTTGAGCAAAAGGAAAAGAATAAGTCACTTTTATTTAAAAAAAAAAGTTTTTGGTTTTAATCCGGATGGAAGTTATGTGTCTAACCAATCTTTTAGTTAAAACAGACAATCTAACTTGGTAGTGTTTTTACAAAATCTGTATTGGTAAACGGGCAAACCAATACAAATTGGTCACTTTGAGCAAAATCATGGTTAAATAGAATAGCAACTCTGATAAGCTAAGGCCAGGGCTCCAACCAATGAGTATTTGTTTGATAGGCATCTCCTACAGTTGTCACCTGTAATGTTTGTGGGAGATATAGCTCAGAGGTTGCCAGGTCCTAGTAGCCTGTATTAGAGCTGAGGGGTGTCTTCTTCTTGGTTTTAAATTTCAGAGTCAAGCCAAAAAACAAAACAGAGCAAAACAAGGGATAAGGAATGTCCGTGTGTCTGAAGTCTGTGATGGTAAAGTTGTTTAAGTCTTTGACTGTAATATGGGAGACCCCGAATCAAATCCCGGTTGTGTCAGGAAGGGGCATCCCATGCACTGTAAAACAATCATCAGTGTTTCTCAGTGGACAGATGTAAATGTGCTTATAAGTGACCATGTTTAAGGATAGGTTTTAAAATCTGTTATTTATGGTTTGCACTTTTTAAAAAAAGAATTAGTGTGCTGTAAAAAAATATGTGAGGTAGGGGTAAAACACAGGAAATCATGAACACAAATAGCAGACAGGAGGAAGAAGAATTATGTGAACTTTCATCTGATCCTCTTGAAAATAATTTAGATGACATTTAAACTTCAGTGCTTTTATTGATGTATATGCTCAAAATAAAACATTAATTCCTACATGGAAAAAAAATAGTTTAAATTTACGCCCATCTGATCGAAGCACCTTTTGTTAACTGCTTTCTTCTCGCTAGTCCTAAACAAGGTAAAATTTGTGGAGAACAATGTTGACTGTTCTCCTGTCAGCAGGTTCTCCCACCTGAGCTGCAGATCTCAGCATCTCCTCCAGAG
>NW_015151357.1:307471-333781 GCF_000732505.1 Cyprinodon variegatus
CTTGCAATAAGCTGTGATAAAGTTTACAGTAAGATAAGGTAAGTTGTTAAATATGATATAAAACTCAAATCAAACTTAAATTGTTTAGGCAAACTTACAGCAACATGCTGCAGCACGATCGTCATATTCCTCATTCACACCAGTTTTCAGAAGAACACAAACATTATCAATTTGGGACTTTAATCACGTGCTCCTGGTTTTGTGAAAACATGAATTTCTTTTGCTTTGTATACTGTAAATGATACATGCACGGCAACAGGTGTTTGAATCTAGCTGACAGAGCTCCACTGATTAGAACAACAATGATTATGTGACGTATTTTCACTGTAATCCAAAATAATTTTTAGCCTCTTTTTACACCAGATTAAGACTTAAACAAAAACGTCTGTAATCACCTAGAAAGTGGACGTTCTTTGGAAAGATTTTCAAAGGATTTTATGAACTTCCTACTTAAGATGATGGAGCACGACTTATCCGATGGTGTAAAGCATTAGCAAAAGCTCCATGGTGAGGTTGTAGTAGCAGAATACGGGAGACATGGTCATGGTATATGTGGGGCTGGCAGCAACTGCTGTAAACTTTTGCATGTTGTGTGTTCAGCATGCAAAAAGCAAAGGTTTGTAACTAGAGAATACAAAGCACAACTGGCCAGGCCGGCCTCATCCTAGAACTACAATAGGTGGGCAGGACTATTAATTTAATTACCACAAGGTTTTTCGGGGTTGGGGTGAAGAACATAACAATGAGGTAGAGGGAAGCATGGCTTGACACACATCTTGTTTTGCTCCATAGTGTTCAACAGTCCACCTAGAGGTACAATTTGCTTATAGTTCCTAATTTGCCCATATATGTAAGGTAATGTATTATATTAAAATACATCTGTATTTAATCTTTAAACTTATGGCTTACTTTTGGAATTTTGTCTTTAATTTTACTACGTGATGCTCTTTCATGATCATCCCATTAATTTCTATTTACCAGCATTGGTCCCTCTCGTCACAAAAACCCACATAATAGGAAGCCTCCAACCCCAAACTTCACAGTTGAGATAGCAGCTTAACAAGCTTATAAATTGTTCCTACAAATGTACCGATATACATCAAACGGGCCATTTCAGTTTTATCAAAGCACTTGAACATATGTCTAGAAAAAAAAAGGTCTTTGTCTCCAAGTGCATTTGCATACAATAAAACTACTTTTTATGTTACTTTTGGAGTAATGCCGTTTTGCTAACAGAATGGCCTTTGAGTAAAGTAGATCCTGGGGTGCTAGCACATGCAAGGTATGGTTCAACCAGACCAATGAACATGACACATTCAGGGATCTAGAAATTCAAAGACTAAACTTTGTAGTTACCTCCCCCACTATTTTCCTTTCCAATAATTATCTTCTATCTTCATCGAATCTTTCTAACTGGTTTGTGTGGCGTTAATAGTGGTGTGAAATATGACTCATAACTTACCAATGGCCATAAAGATTTCATTGACATTCATTGCAGTCTTGGCTGAAGTTTCCATGAACAGCAGGCTATTGTCATCAGCATAGGTTTGCGCCTCCTGGGAACATTATTCATCAAAGTTAGGTTTAAGTGATTTAAAAGTAACATTGGGATAAAGGCACCACATTAAGTCCCAAATATTTAAAAATATTTTCTTTGTGGAATTACATGATTAAATCTTTTACCTGAAATTCCACTGCTCTCTTATCAGCGATGTCTGCCTTGTTGCCTGCCAGAGCTATCACAATGTTGGGACTGGCCTGCCTTTGAAGCTCCTTCACCCAGTTCTTTGCACGTGCAAATGTGTCCTAGTGAACCAATTGACTGGATTAGAAAGATAATTTTTTTACATTTTTATCATGCATTAATGATAGGAGGCCAAAACACACATCCCTCACAGATTATGAAGCTAATGGGTAGTAACAATAGGATAAAAAAATCTAATCACCAATATTAAAATGATGACCTTCCAGCTCAAATTATTGCACATTGTCCTGTTTTTGCACACTGAAATTGATACTCAGTCGGTTTTGATGCAATATTTTTTTTTCATATTTGAAGAGGTTTTATTAAAATGACATTTATAAGTAAATATTCAGCTACAATAATGTTTCCTTACAGAGTCGTATTACTTATAATGATCACAAATTATTTTAACTACACCTTAATCTTGTTCCAAAACACAATCACGTCAATAAAACTAAAACTAGCTACAGCCGTCTGTATTTTTAACAGCTCTTAAATCCTGCAGCTGATACCTACTGTGTTGGTGATGTCATAGACCACAATGGCTGCCTGAGCGCCTCTGTAGTACATTGGGGCAAGGCTGTGGTATCGCTCCTGACCTGCTGTGTCCCAGATCTCAAACTTCACAGTGGTGTCATCCAGGCAGACCGTCTGAGTGAGAAATGCAGCTGAAGAGCAAAGAGGATCAATAAGTTCTAATAAATAAACTCTCATTTTATTATTCAGGCTTGAGAAAGACAACCAGACTGCATTGAAAATCAATTATGTTTACTAAAACACTGTTTCAGTTGCTAAAATAGAAATACGTTGAGCAAATTGGGCCTTCATTTCAAATAAAGTAAACAGATTTGAACTGTTAATGTGTGACTGATGATTAAAAATATAATCATGGCCAAAAGCTTTAAGAGTGAAACTGGTTAGGATTGGCAGGAACCAGGTTTGAATGTTTTTGCCATAACATTGGGATTCAGCCTTTGTGTGGAAACATGAAACAAAGATATTTTCACATTAAAAAAAATAATCAGAATGAACTGACATCTTGCAGGGGGTACCAGGGTTGATCTAAAATCAGACTCAATGCAGGATAGAAAACGTTTTTACTGATCTGACTGTATGATCTGATTGAATTGTCTCTGCAAATGTCTTGAGATGACATGTTGTTCCTTCACTGTTGTCACTCTTTTTTCCCCCCACAGCCGTCAGGCTTTATCATAGAGTGATGCTGTTCTCAAGTTGCGTAGGTCTATGGTGGAACTGTGATGAGGCTTCAAAATGACTCTGCTGTTAAATTATCTCAAGGTGGTAAATTGATAGCCAACTGTCAGTGTGTTTTTTTTATTATTATTTTTTTAGCTTGTATCTTTATTATTTGAATTACTGAATTAACACTGAGGAAAATGAAGGACTTAAGAGTGTGGAATTTGGTGAAAGGACTGTCCAGAGAATAGAAAAGGTGAACCCCCTTTAACAGATCTTTGTCATGCTGAGAGTGAAGCACTCAGAGACCATCCGTGTGTAGAGTTGTATCTTATATGTTGGAAGTTCACCAGTAATTTTGAAACACTTCTATATGGAGAATAATATAATATACATTTCATATTAATGCCCATTTACACCATTATTTAAAGTGGTTTCTTTTTCTCTTACACTGTTATATTCTGATAATTGCTGCATTATTAGTAACGTTGGTAATATTTATCTACTCCAACTGCAATATCATTACACTGTTGTAAGCTGTATGCAACACAATTTTGTTTTGTATACACTCTATGCATACAAAATGAAGGATTAACAACAGAGGACCAATATGGTTAAGAAGAACCCTTTGACAGCACCACGCCACAACACTGCAGCTCAGGGCCTAAAAATCGGCGGCCCTAAAACTGAGAGTCGGGGGCAAAGACTAAGAAACTCCAAAGACCTTAATCCTATTAGGAATCTTTCAGTGCTTTGATTCATTTCTCAAAGCCTTTGAATCATATACAATAGTTATTTTTGAAACTCTAAATATCATAGAAACAATTGAAAGCAATCTCTAAATATCATGAAATTATAAAGCTGGTTAAAAGCATTTCTGAAATCTCGCACATTTTTCGCCAAGTCCGTACATTTAATGCTTCCGTTTATTTAAAGGTTTACTTCCTTTTACCTCCAATTGTGCTCTCCTGGAATTCATGGAACTGGCCTTTAACGAAGCGCAGGACTAAGCTGGACTTGCCGACGGCAGACTCCCCTAGCAGCACCAGCTTGAACTGGCAGATTTTGTTTGCTGCTGCGGCACCATTAGGCCTACTGGCTCCACCACCACGTCCAGCCATTGGTAGTCAGAGAAACTACAGGTCAGCAATCCGAGTCTGAGGATCAATAAAGGCAGCGATCACACAACTGGAGGGGACACCAGATGGATCGTGCCACAGTAGAGTTTTCAGGTCCTTTATGAGAAAGAAAAACAAAAAGGACAAAGTCCAGTTGAGCAAATAGGACAATTATAGATTTGCAGTAACATGTTTTAAGCATTGAAACCTAAAGGAAAATAGTTACACCAAGAAAATTCTATTTTTAATCGATAATTCCATTTTTTTCTGGAAGAGCAGATGGAAATCTACTGAAATAAAAAAAAAAATGAAAGAAAAGCTTCACTAAACCATCACAGCTGAAAAGCTTTCCATGCATATACATTAATAATTATATCATTGTATAGTGATTCAATTAGCTTTTGAGTGGAATCATTCAAGTTTTTAAAAGTTACCGTTAAACTGTTTTAGATTGGCATAATGAAAATACAGTTGAAGGTATGCGAATTAGAGTCCAGTGCACATGACAAACAGAGAAAGTGGATCTCTGTAGCATTAAACCCCTCAATCTGTTACTGTCCACTGCTGCTCAGTTGGCTGAAAGAAGGCTGAAGCATTATGACATAGCTAGCTTTTTTTTTACAGTTTAAAAACATTTCCATTACATTACAGTAAAAATATATTAAACTGTTGAAGGAAAAATACATAAAAGGTAAGGCAACTAGCCTTCAGTTAATTTCAGCAAAGGTAAGCAACTAACTAGTTTTAAGGTACTTTGATCACAATTTTTATGATGTTATTATGCGAGAGTAAAATCAAAAATATTTGAAAGAACATGGAACTAGACAACTGTCACCATTATCTTCAGCTGTCCATCTCTATTGTGTCATGGGCCAGAAAACATCGCTCTGATATCCGCTTAACTCGCAAACTATTACAGATCGAGGAGGAAACTGACCTCACACAGCTAATGTTTGCCTCGAAGCTAACATTTTGTACGGTAAATAACACACTAAAATAAACAAAAATCACATTCTTAAATCTAAAACTCAATCATTGAACTAGGGGTAAATCAGCTGTGATACATCCCTAATGTATTTTTGTAAACTTAAACCGTGTGAGCTAACTAAAACAGCAGCTCTGTAGCTAAAGCTCGATAAGGTGAGTTAGCAAAGCTAAACTACAACATCCTTAGTCACAAACAAATAACTAGCAGGCCGTCCTTACCAAGAAAGAAAGCTAACACCAACTCCACACAACCGATATTTAATTATGCGTGTCTTGCTGCTCGTAAACAATTTCTCCCTAAAACAGTTTCAGGTCCACCAAACTATTCGCTTCCGCTTTGTGGGAGAAAAACACTTCCTGGATTCGTCAGTCATGTGACACAAGGTCAGAGCCAATCAAATGGCACGCTGCAAATAGAGCAGTGGAACGATTTAATATTTCTTATTTAACTAACATGTTCCCAAATGTACGGAAGAGGACAAGGGCCACCGGAAAAAAAAAAAAAAAAAAATAACAATAAATAAAAAAATTAACTGATTTTTAAATATTATTTCAGTTTAATATGGGAAAAAAGTCAGAATTCTGACTTAAATCTTAGAATTCTGACTTTTTTCTTAGAATTCTGACTTTTGTCTGTGAATTCTGACTTTAATCACAGAATCCTGACTTTTTTTCTCAGACTAATTATTTTAATCTCATAATTTTTACTTTTTTCTTAGAATTGTGACCCTTTCTCAGAATTTTGACTTTAATCTTAGAATTCTGAGGTTTTTCCTCAGAATTCTGACTTTAATTTCAGAATTCTGACTTTAATCTCAGAAATTTGGATCTTAATGTAGATGGGCACCATGAATGAAGAGATGTGGGAGCACTCAGCTTCACTGACAAAAATGTGAGTTGTTTGGGAGGGCCAGTAATACATTGGTGGAAAATGAAGGAATTGGGCAACTTTTTACGTGCTCGAGGGATCCTCGGTGATACTATTTCATTAATGGAAGAGCAGAATGTGAATAAAACAAGAGAGCTAATCTCTAAAACAGACATGGCCACGGCTTGATGCTAACATGTTTGTTAGCTGTCAGAAAACAGTCAGAATTCTGAGATTAAAGTCAGAATTCTGAGATTAAAGTCCGAATTCTGAGAAAAAAGTCAGAATTCTGAGATTAAAGTCAACATTGTGAGGGCAAAAAAAAGTTAACTGATTTAAAAATTTTATTTCAGAATTCTGTCTTTAAACTCAGAATTCTGACAGCTAACAAACATGTTAGCATCAAGCCGTTGCCATGTCTGTTTTAAAGACTAAACTAACTCTCTTGTTTTAATCACCTTCTGCCCTTCCATTAATTAAATAGCATCTTTGTGTTAAATAGTATTACATAAAAAATCGCCCAATTCCGTAATTTTCCACCAATGTGTTACTGGCCCTCCAAACAACTCATATCTTTGTCACATCTCTTCCTTCATGGTGCCCATCTACATTAAAAACCAAAATCCTGAAATTAAAGTCAGAATTCTGAGAATAATTTTTTCAGTGGCCCTAATCCCTGGCGATCTCCTACTGTGTTTCTAGTTTTATTATTATCATTATCTGCAGATTTTAAAAAAACTTTTCCTTTTTGAAATGAGTCACAGCAAATTTTCTTTCTCCTTTAGTAAAAAATGATACCACCCTTAAATTAGTACAGTGTGCAGAACTATTTAAAAACAGTAGAATAATTTAGATTTTTTTAAAGGTCTGCATTTTGACACATGGTGGTGCAGTTGTACAGGAAACAAGAAGATTTTTTTTTTACATTAAAGTTCTCCAATACAAAGAATAGCAGTGGAGCATGCAATCAATTGCTCTGTAGCCACTCCTGACACAACAATAAACATCTAACAAAATAAAGAACATAAAATAGGATGAAGCCACTAAATGGAGGCTTATTTCACGAGACTAAGATGAAGGATTAAGCTGGCATTTTCTGGGTACCTGGCTTAATTAATCCTTGACTCTGTTTTTTAAAAAGCAGTAACACTTAAGTTACAACAGTGATTTATTCTGTGCATCAAAGTGTGTATTTGGCATTAAAAGGATAATAAACATATCTTTATAACCTCCTGGTCTCAGAAGAATGGACTAGAACAAGGAGGGATTATTTAGAACAGTTTAACTACTTTGTTTCAAACACGAATGATCATTGTACTGCACAAACAGAGATAAACACCCCTCTGCAGAACTTGAAGATCATTTTGTTAACAGAAAATCCCAAAGTTCAATACATACATTTATTAAATAATTTTACATTATGAGATCATATCTTATCGCTGTGATACAGTTGCATCTTAAGCAACAAGGAGGCAAATGGCCCTGGTTCAGTCCATGGCTCCAGAACCTCGTTGCTAAACCAGGCCTGCCTTTGTTTAAGGAAGGGCAACATGTTCTGCTGGTGTAAATTCTAGGAATTTTATAATTTTGTAACAAAAAACAATCAATAAGCCATATTTTCTGTTTGGCATTTTAAAAGCCAGATGCTATTCTTTATATACTTGGCTTTTCATCCCGAGTGTCCCACACTCATGTTGAAGACTTAAACCAAAAAAAGACCAAATGTTAGTACTGTTGGGAAAAATTGTTATATTCAACGCCCAGCCAGCCTGGATGCCATATTATGTTGTGACATTTTAAGATGTGTAGTGCCCTCCCCAGTAGGTGTGGCAAATATCTTTTTTAATCAGATATTATTTGGACTGTCATATATTGTTTATGAACACACGCCCTATTGGCTGTGTGTTAGAACAATAAATGCAAGTGTAAATCAAGCTCCAATCATGGTCAAACTAATAATTATGCATATACATGGAATAAGTTCACCACACCTTCCATTCAAAATATTACAGTTTATTAACAAAATCATTCAGCTCAAAATCAAACATATTTCAGTTAAAGACTCTTGACTAAAACGAATGAAACTCAACTAAACTAAACTACGATGTACAAAGAGGAAGGGGAAACATGGCTTAAAACCATATTACAGTTTAAGATGGATTTTGTGTTTCACAACCAAAGTTTATCTAGAATAATTTGGGATGTGATCAAATTTTCATTATTTTAGAGTGATTGAAATGTTTTCAAACCAATTCACTATGCAAATTCATGAGGTGAATAAAACATTATTTGGCCAAATAATGTTTTATTAAATGATTTGCTTAATCAGAAACAATAACCTTTAGTTAAATGATTCTTTACCCTCTTTGAAATAGCTAGCAATGAATAGACATGAGGATTCTATTAAATTACTTTTGGTCATAATTTGGTAATGGAAATGTGATGAGCATATGAGAAAATACATGAACACTATTGTTATATCAGTGTTTAAACCCTTAGTGCAATAAAGATTGTCCAAGCCTCTACAACAGCTCAAAACATGTTACTATATTATAGCGTACCATGCGATCAATCCTGTTAGTTTGTCTTTGTTCATCACCAAACACATGAAATGATCAAAATCATCAAAAGACATATTGTTTAACTAGAATCTGTCCCGAACTGTGCCAGATCTTATACCTCTGTTCATGTCCATTTAAGAAAGTTTGAGTTTTCATCCAGCAGCAGCTTAGCAGGGCTGGCTCACAGCAAAGGGGTTTTCTTTGTCCAATGCAGCTCACACTAAGGGAATGGCTTCTTCAGGAGACTTTCTCCTCCAGTACGGCTCTGTAGGTTCTGAAACTAAAAGAAATATGTAGCAAAAAGTATATTTTGCAGTAGTTCGGTTCTGAAATGTCAACCATCGTAACTTATCCTTGGTCACTGTGGAGATCTGGGCCTTTGGGCCTGGCACCATAGTTTTGTACTCTTCCAATGTGAACCCCGCGGGAAGCTTCACAGTAAGAGAATTAAATCCTCTGTGCTGTTTTTTTTTTTTTTTTTTACTGTTCTCAGCTCCGTGGGGGGGCCAAGGCACATCTCTGAGGGAGGTGTCTTGAGGAGCAAGTTGGGGGAAGGTTTGCAGAAGCTTTGAGGGGGCAGAAGCACTGTGGAAAAGAACCCTCTACTCAAGTGAAAATGTAAAGGTCAAAAATTAACATTGGTCCTCAATGTCCAAAATTGTTATCATGGTTTATGGCACAACATTACAAACATATAATATAAATCTCTCTCTATATATCGATAACTTTAGGATCTGCACATGCTGCAACATTAGTTTCAGCCGTTCATTTTTAAGTTAATAGTTGTTTATCTGAGAAAAACTGCAACTCCTGAAATTATGGTACGTTCAGTTCAGAGGAGTGATTAGGAAATGTGTATTTTGGGCTATTTTGGCAATAAATCCAATATTGTTTTCTGAATCAATGAATCTATGATCGACCTCATGGCTGCAGTCCTGCATGTAGGTGCACCAGCAGAGTCGGGTTTGGTATTTGTAAAACAGATGAAGCCAGGATGTACTCATCACGCTGGGTCAACCCTCACTTTATCTTTTATTCTGGAATTTCTGAATTCAGCTTTTGTTAAAATGGCCTTAGGAAGTTGAATGATTCCTTCAAAATGTAACAGAGTATGGTCAGTATTGCAGTTCTCTGACTTAATAAACTTTCCTAATACAAATATTGGCAGTCATCTATTTATTTGGTCTATTTAATCCCTTGTTGAACCATTTTGTGTAGTTTTGGCATGTATTCTGTGACCTCTTTTCTCGGATTTATGCTATGTTGGAATTAATGGTGTTTGATGATAACATGTTAGTAATGGTGTGTTTACCTTTTTTTGTCTGAAATGGAAAAATCTAATTACTTTCCTCATTTTTACAATGTAGATACAATACTTACAATATAATGTGATATGAAATCAAACTTCATTCAATTGTAGCGACTTTTCAAAAACAAAGAGAATGCAGAAGAAAAAACTTTTTGTTTGTAGTGCAGGGAAAGATTGGGGGTGTTGATAGAGAGGTATTCATGATGCCAATTGGCCAAGGAGACATAAAATGGTCACATTTATAAAATGTGTTCCCAATTATCCATTAATGCAAGAGGACTGTGAAGCGCCCCCAAAATGTAAGATACTGCCCCTATAGAAGCAGAGGCAATGTTTTACTCTCCCTGAAGTAAAAGGCTAAATGTTCCTGTGATTTATACATTATATCAAGAAAAATAGACTTAATCCAGGTCTGTTACAAGCAAATTTAATCTAATGGAGCACCTCGCCTCTTTTCACCTGTCCTTAATAATAATACTGGGTTCCTTAGTCTTGAAAACAGTGTCCTTTACTTTTTCAGTCTATTGAAATCACTTGCATGCTATACTGTTTACTTTTTTAAACATGGAAATACTAGGACTAAAGCATAGTTGTCTGAAATAGTATCAGCTCTGTTTCAATTATGACAACATATGTTATTTTATGGTTATACGGTATGGTATATGGTATCTGAAGCCTGTTATTTACATACATTTAGTATATATATATATATATATATATATATATATATATATATATATATATATATATATATACTTTAAATGTACAATTGCTAATTTCCTATCTCAGTTATCCTTTTGGATAAGAATGCTGTATAAATAAAATGATTACTTCTGAAAAGGATCTAATGTTTTAGTTTTCTGTGTGTAACATGAGAGATGTTACTATTTAAAAGATGTTGAAATCAAAGCTATGCACATTAGAATCGAAAGATAAAGTTTCACAGAACATTATAAAAGATTAAATTATTATGGTGCAGCTATTAAACAGCCAGCTATTAAACAGAGTTTCCCATAAAGCTCAAATCTTTGTTGACTTTGGAGAAAGCTCATTAAATAGGGAATCAGTAGTGAGAGAGGAAGAACAGCTGCAAATCCTCTTTTGAGTAGAGATTTTGATGATTCTTTCCATTGTTACTGAGTGTAATCTAAAAATATTTTCAATCAATGTTTATATATTTGTAAAAATTAAACATATTTAACAAAGAGTTTCAGCTCGAGGAATCAAATTATTTTAGAATAATTTACAAGTTTTAAGAGAGGCTGTTACTGCCGTATTAGTGCATTAAGGTTGATCCTCCCAAAAACAAATTAAACCACCCTTTTAATCACTTTCTGTTTTCCTCTGGGGGCTTTACTGCTGCTTTAGCTTGAGTCTGCTAAAGTTCTTGAGTGTTCTGTTTAAATTCTGCTTCTGAGGCTCTAAATGTTTCCTTTTTCTGTGTTGCCTGTAATAATCCCTTGTTGTCCTCAGCAACCCTGAGCTTCTCTCTGATTGCCATGTCGACATGACTCTGTTCAAGTCCTTCTCAGATACTAACTGTACTCTTAGTGACTGTTTTGCAGTGCAATCTTCTTTTTACATTTTCTTGTGGTTTCAGTTTGGGAGAGGTTGGCTCAGTGTCACGATGCGAGTGTCTCAAAAATAATGATACCAAGAAGATTTACCATTTCACTGTGTCTGACTTGTGTTTATGCTACATGAATATCATGTAGCATGTCACACAGGAGTTTATCTTAATGTGCATCTCACTATCCAGTTTAATCTGTCAGTTTGTCTTTCATTTCCGTTTGCCCATGCAGAAACTAACTGTAAAACAGATCTCCTTGTCTTCCTCCTTAACCTTTTAACAGTAATATCAAACAATGCTTTTGCAGAGTTTAATGTATACCGGTACTATTCTCCAGTACTCGTTTGTCATTTTGGAAGAAAAAAAAGACAAACTCGAAAGGTTCAGCTCTCAAATATTTGTTATTAATACGGTAAGCTATAATGTCTACAAAAAAGTTTTGACAACAGGAGACATTTTTAAGTACTTCACAAAAGCAGGTTTAATAAAACCAGACTAAAATACTCAACTCTGAATTGATCTAGCCTGAGGTCGGAAACTGAATTTTTGATGTCATAAAAGCTGCTGTGTGTTAGTTTAATCAACACTGAGTAGCTCCAATCAGCTGCAAAGGGGAGGGAGATGGAGCAGAAGAAGACTGGATCTCAAATTTATGCGTAGGTTTTAACATTTATTAAAAGCTCTCTCCCCTTTGTTTAGAATTACATTCCAAGTCAGAACTGCAATACCAGATTTTTCTAAGTTACATTTTTGCAGCAGAAACTGAATTTCAGAAAGTAAAAAAAAATAAATGGTACTGGTAAGAATTACATTTTATATACCTAGAAATGTTTACACTATTTTATCAGCTTGACTGAATATCTATTTATGATATCTGAAATATATTTCTTTCTGATCAAAATAATACAAATTATGACTTGCAGCAATAGTAATATGCAGATCTGAAA
The DNA here is from genome assembly GCF_000732505.1 of Cyprinodon variegatus. NCBI lineage: Eukaryota > Metazoa > Chordata > Actinopteri > Cyprinodontiformes > Cyprinodontidae > Cyprinodon > Cyprinodon variegatus. Next base: position 319,773 of record NW_015151357.1, read on the forward strand.
TTGATTTTTTTGGACATCCAGAATGTTTATTTTAAATATGAAGAATGTAATTTTGTTTAAAATGTAAGTTTAGACAAGAAATATATATTTTAGATGTAAAAAATACCCCTTCAAACTAATAAATATCAGATAGCCTGTCACAGTCTGTTTTAATCATGATAACATTACAGTGGAAAACCAGGTTACAAATTGTGTGGTAGTGTATCATTGCATTATATTTAAGTGAAATCTCCCGGGAGATAAGCACACCTGTCAGCATCATCAGTGCAGTCCAAAAACAGCTAGATCTGTGCATCATCTCATGGGGTTCCTCCTCATTTTAATTCTGTACAGTAAATACTAAAAATACTGAATGACTGTGCAGTTTTTTTTTTCTATAAAGCTGTTATCACACATCAATGTGTTCTCACCGATATCAATTTCTGGTAAATATCTGTTATAGAAGTCTGTGTAATGCTGCTAATGTGAGGATGGTTAAGGTTTTGAATATGTGATGGATTGTGAGGTGAAACAGTGGTGCTCATAAAGACAAATTTCTGCATATAAGGGACATCTATATCGGTCTAATAACCCTCTCTAATTTTTTGTCAATTAATGTCGCTCATTCTTTAAATAGATCCTTGGCAAAAGGACATGCTATGTTTATGTTTTTAACACCTAATGTGTCTAACGGACTTAGTGAATTATTTTTTATTGTTCGCACAAAACTACAACAGAACTCGACTGTTTTATTTCCTGACTAAATCAGGAAATAAAACAACGTGATTGGCTCTTAGGAGGGCGGAGACAGAGAACACAGTTTATTGAGGTAAACCTGCTCCCTACCAGGTAAGCTCTGGGGAGAATGTTACTACTGCGACAGATGCTGAAATTGAGGACTCTCTTTATGAAAAAGAAAGCTCATAGTTTCCCTAGTTTTAAGCAAACCTGCTTTTTAAACCAGGAGGCCCATTACAATCCCTTTTTTTTCTATGTCCTATGATCTGTAACTCTGATTCTGTCTGCATAGTTCTGTTTCTGTGCCAAGGTTCCAGATTCTCACCTTCCCTCTCCTTGGCTCTATTCAGTGACACTTTTTATGTCCCGAGATCAAAGAGCCCTGTCTGTCCCCTGCCAAAGAACAAGCACCTACATTGCTCTGTTCACCTGTCTCATTTGAGCCTCAATAGACTTGCTCTTGGAGTCACCCAAGCCTGCAGTGATGTCACCACTGCTCTGAGATCTGCAGAGAATCTACAACATCTTCCTTCCCCTTATCACGGATCCTGAGACAGTTGGTGTCTTTTTCTCTGAATGAACTTTTAAAATGGAGAATAAATTCACACTAACAAGATCTGTCCTTTTCAAAATTCCTGTCTCCCTAAATGCTTTCCTGCAGCATCTGCTCAGTTATTTGAATGCATCATTTTTCTGTTGTGTCTGGCTGAATTTTGGGTCCTTTTTCTGACGCTTTACAGTTTTTTGCCTATTCAGGAGCTCTTTTGGTCAGATTTATTAAAACAAGGTTCTTATCAAAAAGGGACAAAAAACAACAAACAAAAACACTCTTGACTATTAAATTTACACTTTTAATCAATCTTTATAATATGGAGCCTACTTTTCATGGGCAAAATTAATAGTGATTTATTAATGTGTTTAGATCATTTTTATTCTCCATACAGTCCACAATTTTTTCCTGTTGAATATTTAACGTTTCATCCCTAGGCGGCAATAATGGGCACATAAAGATAATGAACTACAAGAAATAAACTTTTTTTATATATATATTTGTGCAGGAGCTTGTAACCCACATGTTTCCATCACTCATATACTGTGAATATGAATGCAGACTATGGTAATTTACTGTACGCTATCTTTAATTCTGAACCAAAAAAACATTGTCATTCAATTTTTTTTTAAATAAAAATATACATTGTATTACAAGTTTTGAGGTAAAAATTGGTGAAATTAGTCAAGCAAAAAGCTTGGGTCTGATGTTAACAGAAGTGCGGGAACTCTTAGTAGTGACCCATAATATATGTAAATAACATATAAATTATGAATGTTAATGACAAAAAAAAAAAAAAAAAAAAAAAACAGTCCTAATTGTCTTATTTTACAGACCTTCATTCAAGACAATCAGCTGAACAGAATAGAGTAGATCCCGGGACTCCAAATGTTTTATAAAAAGCCTAAACAGAGCCGAAATCTGCTACTTCATTCATTTGCTCCAGGTATACAAAATATCCACAGAGAGGACTGTGTTGTCCTACTGGTATAAAGTACTTCTAACTGTAAATATAAATGTCACAAACAGTAGAGACACTTGGCATATGTTCTAAATTTTTATTTTGACAATCAAAGATAAACAGCTGAAAAAAAGATAAAATCTCTGAATACTGTTGATAATGTGTAAGGAATATAAACATTTCCTTTTGAGGCATTTGTGTTTTGTAAATGAATATGATTTAAATGTTTCTAGTTTAAAGTGTTTATGCATTTTCTATTCATCAACATGTGTTTCAGATGCTTACTAAAGTCAATCAGAAGAAAAAGTAAATTTTTAATACTGTAGTTGATTTGATGGTAAGGAATTTTGGGATATATTCTTCATATTGCCAAAAGTATTCACTCACCTGCCTTAACTGACGTGGGTTTAATTGGTCTATAGGGGTTCAATATGATGTCTGCTGATCTTTTGCAACTAGAACAGCTTCAACTCCTCTGGAAAGGCTGTCCACCAGCTTTAGGAATGTTTATGAGGTCAAACACAGATGCTGGATGAGAAGGCCTGGCTCTCATTCTCTGCTTATTTCATTCCAAAGGTATTCCATCAAGTTGAGGTCAGGACTTTGTGCAGGTCTGTGAAGTTCATCCACTCCAGACTCTGCCATCTTTGTTTTTAAGGCCCTTGATTAGTGCACAGCCATGTTGGAAGAGGAAGGGGCCATCTCCAAACTATTTACAACAAAGTTGGAAGCATGGAATTGACCAAAATTTCTTGGTATTTAAAAACTTTCAGAGTTCCTACCCAACACCACAATGCCCCCTCTACCAAACTTCACACTTGGTACAATGCAGCCAGTTCTCCTGGCAACTGCCAAACCCCGACTAGTCCATCAGATTGCCAGATGGAGAAGCTGCTGTGGAGTCCAGTGGTGATGTGCTTTATACCACTGCATGCAACGCTGTTCATTGCACTTGTTGATGTATGGCCTAAATGCAGCTGCACGACCATGGAAAGCCATTCCATGAAGCTCTATGAACACTGTTCTTGAGCTAATCTGAAGGACACGTGAAGTTTGTAAGTGTGTATTGATTAACTGCAGAAAGTTGGTGGCCTCTTCTCACTATTCGCTTCAGCATCTGTGGACCCCGCTCCATCAGTTTAGGTGGCCTGCCAATTAATGTCCCAAACCTGTTCCATGTTCTTATGATACAGCTCAAATTTAACAGTGGAATATTTCACGACTTGATTTGTTGCACAGGTGGCATTAGAGTTTCACGCTGGAATTGACTGAGCCCCTGAGAGCGACCCATTCTTTCACAAATGTTTGTAAAAACAGTCTGCATGCCTAGGTGCTTGAATTTATACACCTGTGGCCATGGAAGTGATTGGAACACCTGATTCCAATCATTTGGATGGGTAAGCAAATACTTCTGGCAATATAGTTCAGTATGTTTAACCTTCCAGATATTTGCAGTGAATCCAAAAGGAAGTGCTTTTTAGAGTTTTGAAATACAGTCTGGAATGTTGTGGTTTACAAATGAAAATGCTGAATTTGTAAAGAAACTAAATAAAAAAAAAACACAGATAAGCTATGCAGTGCAGATATTCATACATGCAAAGTGAGGCATGCCATTGTACTTCCTCTCTATTCAAAAATATCCAACAGCTCAGACTCGCCTCCAGTATAAATACACTATTTGTGTACACATTCAATAATAGACATAGAAATGTATGATGCTTACACACTTTTCCTTAGGAAAAAAGAATAAACAACTTTTACCATGCAAGAGAGGTAATAGGTTTTATAGGTGTCAACATTTTTGAGGATGCTGGAAAAAGTACAACATATACTGGAGCTCCTCTGGTAGAGCCTTTCTTAAGGACACACTTTAATTAAGTCAATATAAGCACAAAACATGCTGTTGCATAGAAAGTGACAAATGCAGGAGCCCCAGAGTTACGATGGGTACAAGAAGCTCAGATATTTTAAACACTGTATGAGGTTGCATGGTGATAAAGTGAGAATGCACTATGTTTCAGTCTGTGAGGTCCAGGCACCATGACTGCTCAGTACTCTGAGTTTGACCACCAATGCTGGACCTTCGTGATGAAATGCTCTCGCTGTCCCTACTTTCCATAGAGTCCCTGTTGCCCAGCAGACACTCCAAACTGGTGTGCTTTGAAGCAGAGGGGTTGCTCAGTGTGAGACAGGCCGCTGAAGCATCCAGCTGTGGTGATCCTGAATCTAGAGAGGAGACGGACGGCTGGCAGGCTAAAGCTGTAGCTGAGGAAGCTTCAAAGGGTAGAGAGGATTGCGAGTCATGGATCTGGAAGATCGAGGAGTCTTGGGCTGGATTGTGACCCAGTAGCTCACCAGAAGTTTTAGATGACGGCTCGAGCAAACTGTGTGTGGATGTACCTGCAGGAGCAGTGTACAAAAGGCTGGAGAATTCATCACTGTCACTGGAAGTGTGCAAACATAAGGTGGGATGCGACTGACTGATGGAACTTGGACCAGAACCAAGAGGCCTGGGCTCATCCTGATTTGCATGACATCCTAGCTTAGGACTTCCACCGCTGTAGCTTGGATTGATATGAAACAGAGATGGGCTGGTCCATACTGGTGAAGTCATGCTCTCCGTGCTATGGTGTGGTCCTACATTAGGCGATGAGTTTTCTGATAGCCTCAGACAAGCATTAGTGATTGGTATTGCAGAATGGCGGCTGTCTTTATGGGACGCAGGAGTTTTGCTGTAGCTCCAGTGCACAGCAGCTGGTTCACTTTGGTGTCCATAGGTTTTGAGACTTTGGGGACTGGTATAAATGCAGTGGGCCGAGGATATAGGGCTGGACAATGTATGAACAGGCTGAGGACTTGAAAGGAAGGAGGTTTTCTGGTGGTGATTCAGAGACATGTGAGCCTGGAGGAGATTCATCATGTGGTGAAGGCTCTTGGTTAGTTCTGATACTTCGTGGTTTAACGTCCCCACCTGTGTAGAGTACATAGGTAAGTTACCACTTTTAATTTTGTTTTTACAATAACACTGAGTAGATAAAGCAAAACATATATAAAGGAATAGTTTAGGATAAATCCATGGAAAATATAGACCAGTTGGTCCTGGAGGCTGAATACCCAAAGAGGGGCTGAAGTTAAAATGGATTTCTACAGTTCTAAACCAACCTCAATCTCAAAAACAGTATACGGTAGACAATGTGGGAAATGAAAAATTAATGCCATTGAATCTAAACCTTTGTGCTTCATCATAATTTAATAGCTCAACCTTGGAAGTGTCTTACTTTAAATCACAGAATAAGACTTCTAGCCTCACCCAAACAAGATAAATGGGAAACTGATAAGAATTTACTGAAATAGGCACAAAACAAGAGAAAAGTATTAATTTTTAAAGGATTAAACAAAGATTTAGTTGGAACCATAGGGGACAATCAACTTCAATTTGATAATCAAAGTGAAATAGTGTTTCTTATCAGGATGAAAAAGGTCTCAACCAAATTTACGTCAGAAATCCTAAATATTATAAGTTCTATAAGTCTTCTCGGGGATGAATTAGTCAGTATGTATGATTGAGGTCAGCTTAGTACCTTAAATTTAAATATAACCTGATGATCTCCTTATAAGAGAAGACAAAATGATTGTTGATTGATGAAAGAGAGAAGCTTGGGTCAGGTGAACAACATTAGAAATGTACCGGCATAATCTTTTTCTTATGTATTGTTGAGTCAGCATTCCTGATGTTCCTGCATTGCAGAAGTACCCTGCTGATTAATTAATATTGACTCCTGACAGCACCTTGCTGGGCCCATCTGGATGCTTACTTTGCAACTAATATAACGCTATATACAGTACAAGTGCATGCAAAGCCTGACCGAGGCATAGGGGGACATAGTTTTATCTAAGGATGACAAGTGTCAGTGATACAACACCATACATTGCCTACAGCACCTTCACACTTATTCGTGCCACTGGTAACTGTAAGGTAAAGTTACAGTTGAAGTATCACTGAAAAATAGTTAATCTTTTGATACCCCTTACAGTTCCCATAGAAAAAATATCATCTAGTATATAAGGCCCTTTTCTTTAAATCAACCCTCAAAATGTAACATAGAAGAGAGCAAGCCACTTCAGTTGGGCAGAATTTGGTCTTTAAAGTCAGGTGTTTGCTATGTGAAAAGGGCCTCTATTTTTGCCTAGATTTAAAGACATATGAAAACTAAATGTAAACTGGAACTGTGACAAACAAGGCTGGATGAGGGTCCTGTTTGTCTCGGTGCCACAGAGTGCATAAGGGAGGTAAAGATATCCCCAAAGCTAACAGTCTGAGAAACCAGCGACTGAGATACTAAACCAGAAAATTTTGTGAAAAGTATTTTCTGATATTTCATCATTTTTGTAAACCAGAATATAAAATAATTATTGATCTAATTATTTATATTTCTCATTAGCTTGGGATGTAGAAGAACAGAGAGAGAAAGTGAAGTTTGACTGGGAATGGCCTGGAGCCGCCATGCCATGACCAAAGCCCAAAGCCCAACCCAAACATGAGTGCGGTTTCCAGCCTCTATCGTTTAGAGCCACTGGCTTGTAGCTTTTAGATGCATTTTTGCCTTAAGACAACTGAACGAACTGGCTGAATTATCCTTTTCAGCATGTTATCGGGTCCTATATTTGAATCTCAATGAGCTTCACACATATAGTGTGTCTGACTTTAAATAAAGCATGAATATGTGAATAAAGCACCCCTAGAGCATTCACACACACACATATGTATATATATATATATATATATATATATATATATATAATTGGAAAAAAATAAATAAAATTACTTACCTTAAGATTTAACTGAACTATGCTTTCTTTGACGTCCTCCGTCTCCTGCAGCAAAGTGGCATTTGATTGTAGGGTTTCTGGAAAAGGATGAAAAAAAAAATTAAAAATACTCCATAGAAAGCTTAACTGAATAATAATTTAAATTGAACAGCATGGCTCAATACATTTTAAAAAGCTGAAATATTTGCCAAAAAATGAACAATCTACACAATGGCCTGAAAAGGGGCATGCATATTTTCTTTTTTATTCAAAAAAGCATTTGAAATCTGTTGAGTCATGTGTATCATGGTCTGTGTAAATAACACAAAACAGTAAAAGCAGGATTCTGTGAACTCTGCAATGTAACACCATACTGATCCACATCAATACATTAATAAAACGAATACTGATGCAATTATATTGATGCTAAATAAAAACAATGATCCTTCTCCTCAGCTTTTAGATGCACCCTAATTTTAAAATTTACAAGACACCAGGAAATAGCGAACCGCTGATGTATTATGATGTATTATGCCTGATGCCTGTGAAAACAGAGAAACAAAATGGCAAAATAATTTTCGAGTTGATTGTCTTTAATTATGAGTTGCTATAAATGTCAAAAATGATGTCTAATAGACAGAGGATAGTGCATATCAACTCAAGACTTCTGAATTGAACTTAATGGAAATAGCAGATTTAGTGATATTGGCAAACATTGTATCATCATCCAAATCGATACAACATCACAATGTCATAAGTAGCTGGTGATTTACACCATTATAAAATAAGCCTGAATCCACATTTATTGTGCTGTAGCAAGAAATCAGATGAGCGAATTTAGAAAACTATGCATCTTCAATGCTCATTTTAAGCACACTATCTGCCCTTTTTACTAAATCAACAATACAAATTGCACTCACTGTACAACATGCAGAAGCTAACACGCTAATTTCAGTCCAGGATATACAAGCAATATGCAGTGATTCTTGGCTCAAATTGCAGATCTCTCAAAATTAGGTGGCTAAAGTAATAAACAAAGAATTGACAGACCCTAATAAGACTCCCAAACTCCAAAACATGATATAAACATGCTGCAAACAGAATGCTATGCTATTTCCTCTAGATTTAATTCACATAAATGTAGGGCAATATGCAAAGAATTCTTACTGAATATATTTTTGATACTTTAGTTAAATATGGGAAAACATTGTCAAAGCTAATATTTACTTAGGAGCCCTAATTTAAATGATTTTATTTCAATGACCAAATTTCAAAAACTCTGGCTATTCTGTTGGTACAAAAGGCTTTCTAACATTACACCAGAGTTTGCAATTAGGACGAAAAATATACCAGCTAAATAATGACAATGCATGATAACTTGTATTTGTACTTTTGTATCAGGTAGCGATTTAGACTGCTATGTGAATTGAAAATAAAACAAAACACATTTTCCGAGCTTACCTTGGTGGTAGACCAGTAAGGGTACCCAGTAGTCCACCACTGAGGTACAATACAGTGTCCCTCAGTAGACTATCACATACTGTTCTATCTCAGTAAACAACTACAGGGGAAAGCAGCCATTGAAATACTAAAAAGCATAAAAGTTGCTAAACAACTTAAAGGAGAGGTTCATAAATATCCACATTTCCCTGCTGATTACTCTGCATTCATTAGAGACTGGATCACGAAGGGCTGTGCAGTCAAATCTCCTGAGGACGACCTTGACCTCAATGATGGAAAAATGTGGTACTTTTTTGACTATAAGCATCCTACAAATTACCAACATTAAGCTACCAGCTGCTTCAGCAACCATAACTGAACAACACTTTGCTCTGCATCATCAATAGATTCAGGTAAGAGGAGGTGGCTGTCAAAGAGGATGCCGGTAAAATGTTTTACCAAGTGAGGCACCAGACAAGGATGCAGAAGTTCTCTGTGTTCTCTGTTGACCCTCTGGTGACATCAGGCAAGACCTTACTGAGTATGAGAGTGCACATACCTATTACCTTCAATAATTGCCCTGAATCTGATCACTCAGAAGAGGAGGCACTGTCCTTGCCTTCCCTATGAACTGAAAGACATCCTTGCTCCAGGAGGATTTAGGCTCACTAAGTGGGTTTGCAACAGCCGCTCAATCCAATCTGCTCTCCCTGCTAAGGAGAACTGAGGAGCCAAGGGAAACAGACACTCTTGACCTAGACAAGCTCCCTGTCAAGCGAGCCTTAGGATCCTGTTGGTGTTGTTGTAGAACGACAGTTTCAAATTCAAGATTGTTCAAAAACTAGATCACCCACAAGAGGAGGCATCCTCTCTGCAGTTGGCTCAGTCTATGACCCGCTGGGAATTCTTGCACCAGTGGTCTTAAACCCTAAAGTGCTCACATAATATGCGCTCGGAAAATGAGCCGACCGTCATAGCGTCTGCAGCATTTATGCACTGTGTGACTTTCCCTCCATTATGGACGGCTCCAGATACACCACACGAGGAATTTGAAAACAGCCAATTACAACTTTTTTAAAGCCTCTTCATGCCGTCCAATAGCAGCACTAATTTCTTTCCAGGAGTTTTTCCACAATATGTTGATAGTAGTGGTATTTATGAGCCAAATCACAGGATCACTAGATGTTTACATTTGCGAGCCCTGGCCAGTAGGAGCAACTGCTCCCTCGCCATGTTTTTTAACACAGATCTGTACACGTAGTTAACAATGTTACTAGGTATCCGATGTCAAAACTCTTTCCACACGGATCCCACACAGAGAGGTGTTGAAGCCTAAAATTATATAATTTTTTAGCGTGGACTTCGCAGACGCGTCAAGCATAAACCACACTTGAGAGGTTCCTCCAAGAACTCTGACATCTCAAGAGTATTAAGGCCATTCCCCGACACCTTGTCCAACAATAGATGAGCTGGATGGAGAACCTTAGGAGTGTCTTGGAGTTTCAAACCCAAAGGCTTTGTGGATGCATTTTTCAATCAGTGCATCACTCTGTGGATGCTAGCCAAGAGGGCTTGTGTGAGGTGAAAGCCATAATAAAGGGCCATCCAATAACCAAGGCTTCTGATGAACCTTCTGACCTGAAAGCTCTTACTCCAAACCATCTCTTGCCCCTCACTTAAAGTTTTTCCTACCACCAGGTTTCTTTGAGAAAGAGGACTACTCCCACAGGAGAAAGAACAAAGTACAATGTAGTGCAAACATATTGCAGGACATGACAATATCTTCTTCAGCACCTGGACGGGTGGTAATGAACTTGTGCAACTCAGTCAACTTCACTCAAAGGAGTTGTGGTTCCAATCATTGATTATCCAAAACTCCTAGGTCCTAGGCAAGATTGCTTAAGCGGTTCCTGGTAAGGTTGGTCTGGTGAATTGAGTTTGAGTAGTGGTAAAGATTATCCTCCTTTTGTGTGTAAGTGTTGGTGACCTCTGAAGCTAGTTAATGTTTTTTTTTATTTTTGTCATTACACTGTCACAAGTACAGAGTTACGAAATTAACTCTGCATTTAACCCATTCCCTTGGGAAGCACTGGGCTGCCATTGTGAGCTGCCCAGGGAGCAGTGTGGGGGTCAAGGGTCTTTGCACAGGGACCCAGAGTAGCAGTCTGAGGGAGCGGGGCTTGAACTCAAAACCTCTGGATTCCAAGCTCAATGCCTCAACCACTAGGCCTCCACCCCCCATGATTAATGATTATTTGGTTTCAAATACCTTTTTCTATTTTGGTCTTGTTTGTTGTTGTTTTTTGTGGCAATTGTCTATAGTTGGAAAATCTACACTCACCCTAGAAATACTGCTATGATCAGTAAAAACTAAAACACACTTAGGACCCTGTTCTTTCCTCATTTGTCCTTTAACATGTTCTCTGACTCTGTGGACACCTGGCAGTCTGTTATTTCTGCTGCGCTCTCAGATTTCCCCAGAAGGATGCAGGTCTGCCTCAAATGCATCAACAGTGTGAACTCTTCGGTATACCTCTAGGCCATCTGGCCTTCAGGTCACCCTCCCAGCTGGGGGTGGTGTGTCTTACCTTGGTTGATGCCACCTGTTCTGGAGTTAGGCTTGCTGTGCTCCACGGTGAAGTGGAACGTGTGCCCGTTGTCTTCGATGCCATCTACAACCCTGATAGGAGGGATGAGATGGAGAGCATGGGTTAATGTTACAGTAGAGCTTTTTCAATTATCATCAGAGACACAAGATGACCCAAGAATGTGCCATGAGAGCTGCAGCTGGCAGAGGCCCATGTGGGTTTCGATGTAATGAGTTGAGCCAAGTTTTGATGAGATGAGATATTTGAGCTCTATGAACTAGCCCTTACCCATATGTGGAGCTTCCTTTGTAATGCATTATAGATACAGATGGTGGGGGCAGCAAGACAAGTTGCTCTAGTAATGAAATACAGTGGCATCTCCTGTAATAATTTATGTAAGATAAATCCCATTTACATTAAAGAAACAATCCAGATTTGTACTATAGAATCCCTGTTTTGATGGCATTGAAACACTTCATAGGATCTTAGAAATGGCATTTTTAATATCTTGCCACAAACTAAGGATGAAAACGAGGCTTTTTGGTCAATTCTGGCATATTGTACCCTAGTACTGTTATGTTAACATCCATTGTCTTTTAATGATAATGTTTTAAAATTAAACAAAATTAAGAAATTCTATTGTAACCCTCTGAATGTCCCTCATGCTTCCTACAATTTATCGCTCTCAACAGACACTAAACCAAAATTAACCCCATCCTTCAAACCTTAATGATTAAAAGTAAAATATACCTGGGACTAAGGTCCGGAGGTGGAAAACATGTGACTGTTGGGATAAGCAACTTTGCCGGCTTTTGGTCAGTCTCCGACTCTCCCTTGGCTGTAGTTGAAGACTGAGATGGAGTGGATATATTGGTGCTGTGCTCTTTCTTTGAAGGTGGTTGAGGTGATAAGCTTTGTCCAAGAAATCCTCGACTGAGGTTTGGTGAACGGCAACGTCTCAGGGCATTGAACTGCCGCAGTTCGTCACCTAACAGGTTTCCCAGAGAGGTACGGCGGACTGGGCTGGTGAAATTAGGTAGCAAGAGATTGCGTCTGGAGCGTGTTGCTGGAGAGAGCTGGAAGGCATCATCGGGGTCATCAGTCTTCGTCTCCACAATAGAAGGGAGCTTTGGTGACTGCTAGAAAGGGAAACAATGAGAAGATTCAGTATATTGAACAAATGAGAGAGGTTTATTCTGGGTTTGCTTTTTATGCTTTTAGACAGTCACATGTATCTTACAAGGTGATGATTTTATTCCCCATGAGAGAAGCACATTCTTCCTAAACAGATTTGGGTGTGCCCCTTTCGTAGCAAAAACTATTATCAAATGCTAGCATATTTGATTTGATTTGACATCACTGATGTCAGGTGTGTCCCTCTGGGCATTACAAACAGCAATTATCAAACATTGTTGAAAAAGATAAACTTGGACAAATTGGTCCTTCAGGACTATAGACCCATCTCTAGACATCCAAAGTACCAAAACTAATTTCTGGGAGATTACCATCAATCCATTCTCAACAATGACCAGCTGCTTTGATGTCTTCCAGTCAGGTTTCTGTGCCACCACAGTACAGATACTGCCCCGATTAAGCTGTTCAATGACATCCATATAAATTCAAGACTCTGAAAGAACTACATTGCTGGTATTATTGGACTTCAGTTCAGCATTTAATACTGTTGGTTACTTAATTTGTAGACGTGGGCCCACCTTTCTGGTTCAGCACTGGACTGGTTAAAACCCTACTTGAAGGACAGGGACTTTAATGTGTCAGTAGGGAACTGTAATCATAGACCAGAAAAATCTCATGCGGGGTTCCTCAGGGCTTCAATGTGGGGCCCCTACTATTCAATGTCTACGTGATCCCTTTAGCTCAGATTATAGCAGACAACAACATCAGTTACCATAATTATGCAGACGATACACAGCTTTACATCACATTGTCACCAGGTGACTATGAACCCATCAGAGGGTTGCCAACTGAATAAAAACAAAACTGGGGTAATAGTCTTTTGAGTAAAGGAGGAGAGATCCAGAGTTAGCACACAGCTTCAGCTATCACAGAAACCACCAATTATGGCCAAAATCTTGGTTTTGAGAGAGAACCTTCACAGGCACATAAAGGCAGTTATTGAAGCCTCTTTCCCACTGAAATTAGGGGGTTAACCCAGGTTTTTTAAACACGGGTTGACCTGCTAAAAATCTGCATTTGGCTCCCTTCCCATTGGCAATAAATGCTGGGTCTGATCCCCCGCTAACAAGCTGAGTGGCCTCTGACCCCTGCAAGTCTGATGATGCCATCACCTAGGTTAGTGTTGATGATGTCACCAGAGCAACAGAACTCACAAAAGGCAACAATGGGAAGAACCATGTCCCTCCAAATCTCTCTTACCAGTATTGTGCCATGTGTATCGAATGTAAGCCAAGTTGTTTTGGGTTTTAGATCAGACGTCACTTTTGCTGTGTTTATTGTTCTAGTTCTAGTTCAAGCCTACTCTATACATCGAGAACTAGAACCAAACATGGAGAAGCAGCATTTAGTTCCTATGCTCTTCTTATCTGGAAGAAACTTTTAGATGACTGTTTTTTTATTTTTCTTTTATTTTTTTTGTTTGTTTTTTTATTTTATTTATAAAAAAAAAAAAGCTTAACTTCTTTAAGTCAAAGTTAAAAACCCAATTGTTTAGAGCTGCCGTTGACTGTTAAACTGTTATCTGAGGTATTATTAGTTAAAGGTTGTGTCCGAACTGTTTTATTTGTTTTATTATCATGTGCTAAGCTTTATTTGCCTTTACTCTGTTTTGGTTTTACTATAGATCAATTCCTCAAATCACTCCCGAAACTCCCAGTAACCTGCAATCAATAGAGTCAGCAATATGACCTTAGATTTAGAAATCAAAGGAAAAGTTGGGTGAACTTACGGTGCAAGATAAAAAAAAAAT
>NW_015151358.1:0-32214 GCF_000732505.1 Cyprinodon variegatus
TTCTTCAAGGTTTTGAATCCTTATTAATGCATTGAACCACAGCTACAAATTTTAAATTTCATCATAAAAATGCCACAAAAAAATAAGGCTAGCTTTTATTATTTCCTATTTAAAAATGAACCAAAAAGAAAACAGGAGTATCTCTCACACTTTCACTATAGAATAGAGGTTGAAGGTTCTACTACCAAGAATACAACTACAACTAACTCCTTCATACAATTAAATATAGATAGATAAATATAGATCATATCTGCCCTGAGTTTCTCAAAGTTGTGGAATATCATACAAATCCCTAAAACGGTGCCGTCCAAATTCAGTCCTAAAGGCTCTGCTATCCGCCATGTTGAAATTGCATTTCAAGAAAGAAAAACAGCAACAGCTGATTACAAATCTATGCAAAGCCAAAAGGAACAAGTAAATAACAGCTTCCTCGAAATGTAGAGAGGTACAGTAGAAAGTCATAAGTACCCCCCTCCAAAAACAAAACAACAAAAAAACAAACAAAAAAAAATCCCTCAAGTAAAGTAAATATACTCAAAGAAAGTACTTAAGTACAGTAATCAAGTGTAGTTTACTTTCTACCTCTGGTTAAAAATAAGGACGGGACAGTGAGCTGGAACCGGTCTGATAACACAGCTGACTACAATCTGTCTCGTCTAATAACTGTGCTGTGAAGAAGATGCTTATGGATTCTTATTTTATGTGTTCAAGAGACTCTAGTATAGTTGTAACAACAGAGCCAGCCTTCCTTGTCAGCCTACTGATCTTTCCTGATCCTGAAGCCCATACAGAAGATCACTGCTAAAATAGGACCCTCCATAATAGATCTGCAGCATCTCGCTAAAAACAATAAACGTCTCAAGTTTAATCAAGAAAGACCATCTGCTTTCTGTCTCCCTGTAAACGGCTTCATTACATATCAGGTGCAGTTTGTATTAGAGGTAAACCCATAGATGTTTATACTCCTCTGTCACTTCTGCTTCTACTTTAAATATTGAAAAAGTGTCGGATCTAATCCTGATTCTCCATAAATCCAGTTATCTTATTTGTCTTGTGCATTTTCAAAGTTAAATTATGTTTCCCACACCTTAACACCGTTTCCTTTAGAGGGGTTCCCTGTTCATGTAGCTCCGCCAACTGCTGGTCAATGACATATTTTCTCTGAAGGATAAGATGAGCTGATATTCCTGCAGATTCTTTCATTTTATGCCAATTTGCCGAGGATGATATTTGCATGTCCCAGTTTAATCTTACTTTTAATAAGATTTGCAATCAGTTTATTGCTCATCATCTAATGTGTTGCGATACTAACGGTTCATTGTTTATTTTTTGCTCCCCTGAGATTCAGCTCAGCAGGACTCCATTAAATACTTTTAAAATAAAAACACAATTTCATCATTGAATTTCAAGATGGAAAACATAATCATGATTTTTTTTTTAAAGTTAGTGAAACAAAAAATAGAAAATAGTAATAATAACAAATTACATTAATCATGGTCAGTTTATGCTAAGCAGCTTTTCTAACTGGACCTCTTACTTTGAAAGCAGGATGACACAGTTCTGAGCACGTCTGCCGTCAATGACTGAAAGCTCTTTGACCTTTCGTGTGCTCACATAGATGTCATCCATAGAGCCCGTTTCTTTCTGTAAAAAAAAAAAATATATATATATATATATGTAGAATGTTTATCATAAAATCCTGGCATAAAAATTAACATATTCTCTTCATTCCGTTTTAACAACTTTAGTCAGAGAACAACCATTTCAGGGTAAATTTAATAAGAAACAACTCAGAACAGCAGAGGAAAACCTTTGCATCAAGCACAGAGTAGAAGAGTTTAGGCTTCGATTAAAGTTAATTATTTTTAGATACAGAGATGGCCTACATAAAGGATCAGAGGCCGTCACAATATAATACCTCATCAGAAATACTCAAAGAGCAGAACATTTTTCCTAATCAGATCTCAGATAATTGCAGCTCTAAATAGATTCTATGCAGGTTGTTTGGTCCTGCATGTTAAATACATTCTATTTATGTCCAGCCTGGTTTCCTGCAAGCCAAAAAAATCTCTGTTTTTAAGGTTGTGAGGCATGACATGTAAAACAGATGTGTCAGTGTCTGCATCCATGTTGACCTTGGGTGTTTGGCAGCTGGACGGGTTGGCAGCAGGTTAGGGGGCAACTCCCATCCACTGAAACCATCAGAGCGAGCTCTACCACACTTTGTGGATCAAACACACTGCAGTGACTAAAATGTTGAACTTTTCTAACAGTTACCAAGTGACAGATGGGAATTAGCTTGTTTTTAACCAGACATTTAAAACAGAAACCCTGAAATGTGCAGCTTCCATTATAAGATTGTGATTACCACCTCTGTCACAAAAAAAGGGCAATACTGTATTTGTTTGATGTCAGAGCTAAATATGGCTACTAAAGATGGAATAAAAATATGTCCCAGCAAATATACAGATTATGTGCCTCTCTATAAAAAGGACCAAATATGCATAAATCAATAAAATGTTGAGTAAAATAAATAGTTTTAATAATTTAAGTAATTGAGGTTTGGTTTGATTGGTAATCTGTCAATCAGAAGGTACAATTTTAGAAATCTGTGACTACGGCCATGAGAAAGCAAAAAATGTTTCACTGCAAGTTATAACATATCAGGAAATAGATATAGTCTATACCTGGTTCTGTTCTTTGATATCACATCTAGGGCTTAAAAATTAGTCAAGACAAAAACTAACACAGATAATTGAGTAGCCCTAAACATCACCCCTCCACCATCGTGCTTTACAGGTGGGATTATGTGTTTTTACCGATATGACATATCTTGATTTCTCCAAAACTGGTCCCTAATATTGTTAACAAATATCTCTTCTTTAGCCCTAATGGTGTTATAAAGTTTTATTCCAGAGGTGCTCAATACTTTTTAGTTGCAGCTTTGCAAAGCAGTTGAATCCTAGATCTTTTTGTTTTGCATTTTCTCACGAACAGAACAGCAGTTAAGGTTCATTTGCTGGGATTTTCTTCTATAAAAACTTTGCTAGCTGTCTTAAATATTTTTCACATGAGAATATTCTCTCTGTTGGCTGATTCCAAACAGTTCACAAATGGTCTTATAAGCATTCATTCAAATAAAGTGTTGCAACAAATTCATTTTTTTTTCTATTGCCGTGGTATTTCCACTACAGCATCATTGCACCAACTGTGGGAGCCCAAACTATAAAAACTCTGCTTTTATAGAGATTAACATCCTGATAATTATTAAATATTAAGGTAGATTTATTAAAAAGTACATAATTACTTCAATAACATAGTTTTAAAACAAAGTTAAGACTTTGAATCACTAAACAAAATCAGAAAAAATAACTTTTTCATCATGAAAGCTGTTTACCCGGCTTGTGCAAGGCAGAATGTGAGATTATAGAAGCGCTAAAGGTGGGCAACCATTGTGGTCCAGAAGCTCAAAGATGTTTAACTCACCTGTTTGAAGGATTGGTTAGTTAGCAGGTCCTGCCCAGGCAGTCGGAGAGCGCAGAGGGACAAAAAAAGTGAGAAGACATGCAAAGATTAGCACTTAAAGCTGGACAGGCTTAAGCAAAGAACTACAGCTAGTAAATGCAGACTACAAGCCAAAGCTGGAAAGCTTTCTTAGACAATAACAATGACCTATTGTTTCATTTGTCAAGGGCTCAAAGGATCCGCACAGGAGGCTGAAAGATTAACAAAAATAGTTTAGCTTCTTGTGTACTTAAAGACGTCATGGATGCTTTAATCCCTTTTTGTTTTGACTGCATCCCGGTCCATCTGACATGGAAAAACAGAGCCATGAAATATGACTGCTGTAGACAATACTACAGAGTGCAAATGCAAACAAAATACCATTTTGACAGACCGATTAAAAGCTCTTAAACAAGAGTATGTCATGCATAAACACTGCGTTACTGCCCAGTTGAATTTAAATTGAATTTGGCTCTTTCCAAACGGGAACTAGGCTGTCAAAGACAGGAAGATGTTGGGTTTTTATGCGACTGCATCCACTGGGATCAGCGTTTAAGCGTTGGCCAATGCCAATAAAAACGTGCACAGCACAAATAAATACCTGCAGTATATCACTGTCAGGAACGACCCCAAATGACCCATTCCTCCTTAATAAAAGCTTGCAAAGAGACACTGTGATTGTTCATGTCTGACAGCTGTAAAATACATTAACTCGACAATGGTGATGCCTCAGCAGAGATGATTTCTTGCTCTTTAATGGAATCTTAATGACCTCACTTTAAACTGTGATTATTAGAAACCAATTAGAGTAAATTAACTCTCCACTTAAACCCTTTTAAAGCTGTACAATGTATGACAAGGGTTCAGTTCATTCCCAGCAGAGAGGAGAGTAATTGCTATATGTTGTTTGACAGGTCCACAAGGTATATGGCAATTATTCTTTAGGTTATCCTGTGGTTCAGCATGATTTACTCTATGAATCTGTTTACTTTCAGTATGTCATATTTTTCATGCTTTCTTGCATCATGACTACTTGTGAGTTTAATGTTGACCCTGATTTAAGACATCAGGCAGTTCTCACACCAACGTTCTGTAGACACCAGCAGATGTAACAAGGAGCCATTCAGCCGCTAAAAGAAGCTCATATTAACCTTGAACTGGACCAATTACTCTCAGTCATCTTCTAGGATCCTATACAAACACTTTGTCTTATAGTCTCTGCAAAGTGATCTCATTCAACTGATTGGATTAAATTTCACACATACTAAGCATCCAATATCATCTAAGCCAGAGTCAAATCCAAACCTGCTGTCTCTGATACGCTGAGAACATCTTCTCTATGTCCTTCAGGTCGAGAATCTTGAATGCCCTCAGGTCGTCAATTTCGTTCCAGATGGTGCCGTTGATCATATTCTGAAATAGCAGAAGGGGGTTCATGTTTAAACTGGGATTATCAAACAAACTGCCGATTGGAGTTGCAGATTGGGTAGCTGAACATTTTCTGTGCAAAAACAACAAAAACATGAATACATTTTTATAGGAAAATCTGTTTTAATTGGTAAATGATTAATCCTCGATGTATGTTTGATATTATCATAGAGTAAATCCCCTCTTACATGCCTCTATAAAATGATTTTTAGTTACTTTCTATCCCCATACCATTTTTTTACTATTTTACAACAGTGGTGGATAAGTTTACCATTCATCAATCACTGGGATAGGTAGTTATAAATATGCTCAAATTAAAGCTTCATGTTGATACCATTGTAAATTATGATGGGAAACAGCATCAGTCTTCTTTTTATTTATCTTGGTTTTAATTCCAGTTTAAACCCATTGACTCCCATGAACCATGATATATTATGACCCCTAGATAAACTATAATAACTCTAGCCAGCCTCCCATTATTCATTTGAGTCATAGAATCACATTTCCCAGATCAGGACAAGGAGTGGAATACCAAAAAAAATTCTTTACATGTAGCAGTGAACAAAATGTACTTCTAATGCACTGCGTTAAACAGCATATTTTCATAAATTGAAAAGTTTATTAGAAAATAAGGATATTTTTATATTGTGTGGATATTTGTTTTTACTTCAAGCCGTCTTATAGCCTTCAGCTCAAACGGCTTGAAATAAGTTTTAGTAAAAGCACAGGATGGGCCTTCCATTACTGTTTGAGGATTGGAAATTGGACATTTAAAGTGCTTTGATAATCAGATCTGCCCAATATAAAGATTACAACCAACTATAAAGTTGAAAATGAGTCAAAAATACAGTAAAAAGACATTTAAATAAATTTATTATATGTATAAAGCATTTCCTTCATTTAATCTTACAAAAAGTGTGTTCATTCTAGGCATCGCCGCCCCAGAGAAAGGCCATTCCACTTAATGATCTCACCTCTCCTAACTTGCTCCAGTTGAAGGACTTTAGCGGATGAGAAGGCTGAGGGATGGACTTTGACCGCATTGTGTTCATGGAGTTGAATGATGAAGGGATGGGAGGGGGTGGTGCTCCAAAAAGAGGAGGGGCCCCGGGTGGAGGAGGCGGCCCCCCTGGCGGAGGAGGTGGCGGCGGTGGAGGTGGACAGCTGAACGGCAGTGGAGGCGGTGGTGGCGGAATGCCAGCTGACATAGGTGGAGGAGGTGGAGGCATTGGTGCTCCAGGGGGCGGAGGTGGAGGCAGCATGGAGACACTGCCACCCTGCTGTGGGATCAATGGATTAAAGTTACACGTTTTGATAGAGCTCTGCATTTACATCTACTTTGTCACTTATTAAAAGGTTAAAAAAAGGAATTAACCTTTATTTATAAGTCATATTATTCCGATTATAAATGTTACATTATTGACAAAGTACCAATTAAACTACAACTAATTTTATAAAGTAATTATAAACAATTAACAGACTTGTTATTACATTAACAGTCAAGAAATTGACAAGAATGCACACTTTGTAAATAAACAAATAACTTAGGTATCTTTCCAACCCATTAAACAAAGCACCAGAAATGCTTATTGAAAGTTTATAAAGTGCTTTCATAGACCATAGCCCTTTACTATATATAATATATTATCTATAAAAAAAGAACTTACTATACACTAGTGTTAAATTAAGAAAGATTAACTGACAAAGCTGATGACTTTTGTTTATATTGTTGATATACTCATCTATTTGGAGCCAATAATTGCAATAAAGTATAATATATCGAAAAGTTTTGCTTGGAAAATATAAGTTTAAACTTTTTCTTACTTCTCTAATATATAAATTATATATATATACTGTATTAAGTCATGAACTTTACTTTTATGTATAAGTTTATTTCATGCCACTTGTTTACTTCAAATAAATTTAATTCAAAGTTGTTAAAGTTACTTTACCAACATTGATTCGGACCCACAATAAAGGCATCAATATTTAATTTTTGCACATAATGGCAGTAAAGCTGCCTATTATTTATTAAGCTACAGAGCAATATTGCCCGTTTGTTCAGGGGAATAACTCTGTAGTCCAGTAAGTGGTAATCAGTGTTTTTTTTCCCCTTAATTGACTCAAACTGATGATTGGAAGCTGCTAAAAATAGACATCTATGTTTTACAGTAACAACATGGCTCACTGTTTCCTGTAACTTTAACCAGCACAGTGTACTAAGGCGCCGTTTAAACAAAAATCACATAGAAATGAATTATTTTACTATATAAATGGGAATATTTGATTGCCATATGTGATCCTATTTGAGTTGCACACTCTACCAAATAAACTGAAGTGCATTTATTTATCTTTTAGTCCTTAAAAGAAAAATGTAATATATAGAGCCGGAGATCAAAGAAGCTTAAGGTCGGAAACTCTGCTGTTTTTAGATGTTCTTAGAAGGGGTGAATAATTTATTGTAATGGCTGTTACATTTTCTGATGTCAAATCCCTTTTTTAACACCTTTTTTTTTTTAAACTTGGCTTTTACATCCAAATAATCAGATCTTTTTTTTTTTTTTTTCAGATTTTTTAAAATATATTTATCTATTAGCCGTGTTGTTGGTGTTTGTGTCTAATTGGTCACCTTTGAATGTGTTTGTTGTTTGTTTTCCTTTATTTTAAATGTATGGACCTGTGCAGAACTGTTCTCACTTTGATTGTGTAAAGTGTTTCATAAATAAAGATTGATTGAATAATTTATGCAGGAAAAGCCTTAATAGTATAATACATGACAGAAAAAGCTCTTACTGAGATGTCATTGATGCGTGACGAGAGGTCAAGCACTTGCTCTCTCGCTGAACGCAGTTCCACACCCTCACGTTGCAGCTTGTCCTTCATCTTGTTCAGAGTCTTCATCATCTCCTCCTTCTCATGGGTCTTTGTCTCACACTCCCTCTCTTTCCTCTCCAGTTTAGCCATTAGCTCTGCATGGTCTGCAGTTCAGCAAGAGGGAAAAATGAAGCGCTCATTTAATGCAGGTTTTTGTTATTAAAAGCCATACTGGCTGGTAACAATCTCCTCACCTTTCCTGAACTTCTCGGCCTGTTCTCGCCAAAGTTTTACCTCGTTTTCATTGACCAGCCTGTGAAGCAGACGTACAGGAATAAAGCACAGCCTTACAGAAGAATGCTTTACACGTAGGGGTCAACTGCTCTCCAACCGAGTCAAGCCGGGACATTCTGAGGGAATTTAATCACTGGATTTAAAACTTATTGATCAGTGACACTAATCCTGGACTTCCCTTTTAGTGAGAGCAGTGACCAGTGTTGACTGGGCTGAAGCAGTTGGTTCATTTAAGCTCAGAGGGACAACATTAGTGCTGGGATCAACCCTGCTGGGCTGGAAGTGGTTATGATTTCTCAGGTATTAACTCTGGGACTTGGCTGAGCTTGAAAAAGTGGTTATTTAATGAAAGCAATTAGAAATGAGATTGGGAACAATTGAATAAGAAACAAATTTAATGATTAGCAAAAGGATATTTGAATATATTTTTTAAGATGATGAAAGATTGAAAGTGAAACCTTGAGGAGTAGTGGTAGCTTTGGCTAGAGACAAGAGAATAAACATTTTTCAGAGGCAATTATCATACATTACAGAAAACAAAATACAATAGCATAGTCTTAAAATTTATTTTCAATATTATGTCACATTAAAAACCTAGATCTCAATGTAATTCATTGGTATTTATGTCATAAACCAAAAGATAATGGTAAATGGAAATAAAAGCAGGTTTAATTCATTTTCGGGCCTCTTTACTGTGAAACTCTAAATAAAATTGACTGCAGCTATCGTCACAACTTACCTTCTCAGTAGACAGAAACAAACTGATATGTTTAATCTCATAAACGCTGGAGCTATTTTGCAGAGAGAAACTAGCAATGAATTCCTAGATGTGCAGCAGGTGTTTTTGTATAAAAGGTGCTTCCATACAACCAATAACGATGCAAAGAAACATTTAGTATTCATATGAAATATTTTGTGCTAATGCATGAAAATTAAATCCAAAATATGTAAAAACATTAAAGGAGTAGTACTTTTG
The DNA here is from genome assembly GCF_000732505.1 of Cyprinodon variegatus. Lineage (NCBI taxonomy): Eukaryota > Metazoa > Chordata > Actinopteri > Cyprinodontiformes > Cyprinodontidae > Cyprinodon > Cyprinodon variegatus. Next base: position 9,017 of record NW_015151358.1, read on the forward strand.
CTAGGCTGTAACCAATTGAGGTGATCGAGTTACACTTTTCTTTATCAGCCGGTCATAGGAACACCTTTGCGTAGTTGTGGAAAATGCGTGTTAATTTCTTGTCCTGCACTCGTGTCCTCCTCCGTCATCACCATAACCACGGATGATGAATGACTTCTTCTGCCAGTTGTTTTAACAGTTGCTCCGAGGCGCCCCCTCCTCCATAAGAGTCTTTCACGGCACGAGTCTTACATTTTCACCCGTTCACCATCAAGGCATCGCAATGTGGAAACCTCTGTTTATGTTCCCCTTTTCACCGGGCGCAATTTACTCTTCAAGAGTTTATGGAAACACACAATAAGACTCTGGCTGAGGCGTAAAGTGAGTGGGTAGAGTTTAACCGATGTGGTGGATGTGTGACGGGCAGGAATGGAGTTTTCTGCACGCTCCTGAAAATCATCGCACTCAAGTGATTGCAAAAACAATGGTGGTTGAATTAGTGAACAAAGCAGGAGCTGTCAGGGGCCAAAGTGAACCACGCTACATGCTTTATGGTGCTTTCACCACAGAGACTAAACACATTAATCACCGATCAGGAGCTTGGTTTAAACATAACAAAATGGAGGAGAAGGCAGATGGAGAAAACAGGAATGGAGGCTTGTCAGAAGGAGAAACTGAGATGACATTATGTACAGAACAAGGCTCTAAATGTCATCTCTTAATACTGACAAGAAAATGCATTAAATCAGCAGAAAATAACATCAGGTCTGACTCTGAATTCTAAAAAATTTCCATCCTAGACATCAAGAAAAATCAATGATCAACTATAAAACAATCCTGTTAAACAACAGGCACAGTAATGAATCTCAAAACATCAAGAAAATATTTTTGCTTCTCCTAAATAAAAGCATGCTGCCTCCTTGTTTCTTACTCACCTTGAGAAAAATGCCTGTTTCACTGCGTCTCAACAGGGCAGAACATTTTAAAGCATTTTGTCTTTGATATACCTCTCACAAAGTTCCCCACCAGCCTCCTGCTGATAACTGCTGCTGTCTATATATTGCCTCAGCTTCTCTGAGAGTTCCCCGGACAGGTTTTAAAAAAAAAATTCTCTTTTGTAATTTTTTGATCAGGTTTTATACTCAGCTGGAAGTTCTGTTGATTTGATGCGATACGTGAGAATATAAAAATAAAGCTTTCAAAATGGCGAGTAGGGAATGCTAAAAATTTATTATTTACAGAGTAATGATTGGCCCAGAAACTTGAAAAGACTGCACTTCTATATTCAAAACCTTTGAAAAGTTTACTATATCTCAGCGTTGTAATGCAAAATGTAGCACGCACCATTTGGAGTATTTTAAGCATTTATTTGATTTATGTAGCTGATCTTAGCTCACAGCTAAAGGAAACCTCTCACATGATTAAAAATACTAAGAATTAGAAAAATTGAATACAGAAGTCTCTTCTGTGTTCTTGTTTATTTCTACACAATATTGGGAAAAAGATGCTACTTGGTAACGAGTCAGTAAAAAGTAATTTACAGCCTCAACAAATGGTTACTGCTGTAGTATGTAAGCGATTTATGTAAAGCTGATTGTCAAAATTTACAGAAATAAAATGGTTTACAGGAGACATTTTCAAAAATAAAAATATAATCTCCAAGAAAAATATCCCCATACAAGCCTTAAACATCTCTTCTCTCCTGTTATTTCCTTCTGCGTTTTATAATAACTTTACCTCTAAACAGGGGCGGATTTAGGAAATTTGGGGCCCTAGGCAAAGACAGGCAGGGGGCCCCCTGATAAGAAAACCCATAAAACAGACCCATTCTACAGATAGAGAAATGTTAATAGAATAGACATCCATTATTTGTTCTAGGTTTTGTCCCTCTCTTCTTGTCCCTTTTTCCTCTCTATTTATCAGCATTCTGATGGCATTTTAGCCAAAGGATTTTTATCAAAAACATAATTAATGTGCACAAATAAGGAATAGTTGTATTAACTATACATGTAAACAGAGTTTTATGGGGCCCCCAGGAACGTGGGGCCCTAGGCAACTGCCTAGTATTGCCTAATGGTAAATCCCCCCCTGCCTCTGAACCTACAACCACTTTTTATTCATTATTCTTGCCATTTATGGGCATCCTTATGCTTTGGCCATTCAAATAAAACTTTTATCTCTTTTTATTAATTTGACATCAAAATGGGATTCTCTTCTTAGGAGTTTTTGTTTTTACTGAGCCGTAAAGTACTAATTAAGTATGGTGTGATGAATGCTTTCACTTACATGCGAATAATGTTCTTAACACTGAAGTTGTCGAGCGGGGAGACGTCGGGATCCTCTCCTTTTTCATCTTGCAGGACGATCTGCTGAAGGATCCTGTCTAAAAGCTGCCAGTGCTGCAGACTGCAGCCTCCACGTTTATCTGAGAGCAGATAAAGAAAATCCCATTCGGTGCATATATGTGAGATTGGCTAAACCTCACGGGAAAACATGCAGCCTGTTGAGGCAATGCTATTTCAGACCGTTTTTATTCCACTCACATGGCATCTGCAGGCAATGCTGAAGGATTGAGAGAAGATGTGGGTAGGAATCTGTGTGGCTCAGTTTCTTCTTGATTAGTTCAAACATGGCGCCAGCACTCTTTGTGTCTACATGGGTCTGATAAAGAAAACAGACGGTTTTGTTTTTTTCATAGGCCTCCAACTTTGGATCAAAATGTCTCGCTATAAAAGATGGAAACCCACCATATCGAATCTTTTGGCTAGCTCAGAGTCATCCTCATTTCTCACCATCTCAAAGAAATCCAAATGCCTAAGGAAAAAAAAAAGTTAAACAGTTTGAAACAGTTGGAAATGTACATATTTACTTAACCACTATTTAAATATGAACCTAAAAAAAGATTTTGGTTGGTAACTTAAAAATGTTTCTTCTTTGTTTAAAGCCATAAACCTTTCCAGATTTTTTTTTTCAATAATGCTTCTTTGAAGCCTCCCTGTTGAGTAAATAATCAATAATGAAGTCAATTAAAAAAATTAATTGCATCAATATTTATTTTGTCATTCTACTTTACAACAGGCTTTATGGTTTGTGCACTGTGTACATTCAGGTAGAGCAGTTGGTCAGCTCTGTTTATGCAAAAGCTAAAGACAGTCCCTCTATTAAGGTGACAATATCAGTGGTTAGACAGTTAAAAACCACAGAGGCTTTAATTAAGCTGCTAAATGCACCCCATTAAGCAGGCATGTATGCATCATTTAACTCTCCAGAGCAAAGTTTACCTAAAATATAGCAAAAAAGATGTAAAAACACTATAAAAGATCGATCTTATTTAATAACAATTATGTACTGAAAACCAGGAGAATGTAGTTTTTTATATTTCACATGTTTTTGTTAGAATAGCAGTGTTAATATAACGTCACAATGAATATTATAGCATTTCAGTGAAAATCACCAATTTACTGACTTTAGACGTCCTTTTTTTAATAATAATCCCTTTTTAAAAGAATGTGACTTCCTGTTTGCCTGGGATTTCCATATTTTACACATTGATAAGTATCGATATCAGGCATGAAATGTAAATCATACATGATGTATGAGCAAGTAATGAAAACAAAACATCTAAAAGAGGACTTTCTAAAATAATAGATTGTAAATTTGTTAATATTCTTTTCAGGCAGCAGCAGATCTACAGTAGAAAATCCCTCACCTGTCCAGAGTGGCGTTATCGTGCTCTCTGAGCTTATCGATGACCGGCTGAATGCCCAACATCAGGAACTCGTACCTCAGGTGAAGACGAAACTCTAGGTTGTCCTGAAAGAAGCATAAAGAACAAACTTGAGATGATATTATTAAAGTAATTATTTTAATTATTTCATGACAGAAAAATTACATAAATGTCTTAAAATATGATTAAAACCATTTAAAAATCATGACATCAGGAGTTCGAAAGTTGTCCCTATTATCCCTCACACAAAAAACGTATACATTCTTCCCTATTTTGAATTATTAAAAACATTCACCAGAGGTTAAGTTGCGAGTTCATTAATTGGTAAGAAAATAATGCAGTGTTTTAAATGAAGATTCTGTGAAATCATTGATATTTTCCACAAAGACTTGGGTTAGTTGTGCTATTAATCAGGGATAAAACAAACATTTAAACACATGCTGACCTCTCCCGCTCCAGCGTTGAGCACTGCGTTGATGAAGGACATGATGGCCGTCTTCAAGTTGACTTCGTCTCTGTAGCGACCAGTGCTTCTGTCCAGCTCATTCAGGAGTGTCTGGATATTCAGGACAGATTGAGAAAAACCCACAAATCCTGTTCAGAGCTGAAACTGTCAGATTAAAGCTTCGATGAGCAGCAATCAAGCAAGCAAAAGAAACCACAATTCTGACAATATCAGAAAACAAGATGACATAGGTTCACTGTTCTACTGTAAGTTCTTCTACCCTTTATTATTTATTAAAGTGACCCCAAACATTCTTGAGGAGCTTAATCATAACTCAGCCCAATGTTTAAAACTCTCCTATGGTCTCAGTGACTCAGATCCTGGGGTGTTAGTTAGTCTGAAGTGTCATGATTCACTGCAGACCCCCCAGGGTGACGTTTAAGATGTGGTTTATTTACTCACTCCTACCACTTTACTAAAGCAGTCCAAGAGTCTTGAATAGAACAGTGTGTGAGAATAAAATGAAGCCCCATAGCAGATACGCACATGTAACTAAATTCAAAATCACCTCTATCATGTTCTTAAGCTTCTTGAGATTTGGAATCAGTGTATTTATTTTGCAAAGGTTTATTAAAAGAGTCACAAGCATAAGTTTTGAAAACCACTTATTTCTTTATTTTTATAGACTATAACGGGGCCGTTATTTGTTGTTATTGGCCTTAAAGGTCCCATATTATGCAAAATTGACTATAGAATCACTTTGTAACAGTCATATGTGCCGGAAGCTTGTGTACGAGAGGAATAAAAAAAAAATTTAACCTCTCTCATTGTATTTCTCCACCTGTTAGCTGTGCTCAAAAAGGTCTGTTTGAAAAGCGTTCCCCTTATGATGTCATAAGGGGGATTATTTAGACCAGAGCCACCTGTAGAAGCCCATCGGTTAAGCTAGAGCCTTCATCTAAAGCAGGGGTGTCAAACTGGTTCCAGAAAGGGCCGAGTGGCTGCAGGTTTTCTTTCCAACCAAGCAATAGCACACCAGACTCCAGTCATCTCATTAAGTCATCATGTTCAGATTGAACTCAACTTAATGAAATGACTGGAGTCAGGTGTGCTATTGCTTGGTTGGAAAGAAAACCTGCAGCCACACGGCCCTTTCTGGAACCAGTTTGACACCTCTGATCTAAAGTATTATTAAGCGCTGTTAGCCTTTATCTTTACAAACTCTGACTGGTTGTCAGAGTTTGTAAAGATAAAGGTTGTCTGGATGAGGGCTGAATAAGAGATTTTTCAGTACATGTTTTCTACCTAATGTTAGAGGAAATTACCTGCATAAATGAAAAAAACATGTTTAGGCGGTCTCATTATTAATATTTCATCTTAAAATTTAGCATACTGTGGGATATTCAATGAATGTTTCTCAGCTTTTCTAAAAGTCAGTAAATAATAGCCAAAAACCAAAGAAAAAAAGCGATTACTTTCCAGCTGTGGTGGAAGGCTTTATTAGAGTATGATTGTGTTTCAGAATTTTTTTTTTTAGAGATCTTCAAAATTCATAAACCAGTGAGCTATCAAACAAAATGCTTATCTGATCTTTGAACTTAGCATAACTTAGGTCATGATAACTATAACCGTTTTGGTGCAGGAGTCTTTACTTAAGGAAAAAGACTCAAACTTAACCAGACTTGTTCCAACTGTTGTCAGAACCAATAAGAAATGCAAAGCTCTTTTTTTTTCTTTATAAAAAAAATCCCTTTTTTTAAATTTCAAGAATGTAGTACGGCTTTATTCTCATCAGCTTGTACTACAAATTTCTGCTTAGGGTAGTCATTTAGAAAAAAAAATATAGAATTACTGCTGTCTGTTATTCTATATTCTAGAGTTCCAAAAGAGATCAAAATAGGCTAAAATTGTGTTAGCAGGGGAAAGGTTTTAAATTAGAATTAGACATGAAAAATAAAACTAAAATAATAAAAATAATATAACTCAAGTAGACTATAAACAGAGGTGGGAGATGTGGAGCCACCAACTCATCTCTATGTCGTGTATTTGTTCTGTTAAGCCAGATCAGACTGCGCAGCTCTGACCTCCGACTATAAAACGTTCCAAGAAAGTGTGACTAATAGGTAGAAAGATCATCTAAAGGCTACTTAACGTGACACACAATTATAGTGTTATGTTGGTGTCAGTTCAGCTTTCCACACCTGGAATCGAGTCCTCTCAGCAGCGTATTTCTGGTAATGCGCCATGGCCTGCAGCACCTTCTTGTGTCCATCAGGTACCAAGCAAACAGCTCCCAGAATCTCCAGCACTGCCACTTTGGTTTTAATGTTTTCCGTCCGCAGGCTCTGAGAGATGGTGTTGATGCTCTGAGGATGGGCCAAAACATGTGCGCGCCCCTGTGAGTTGTTCATCAGCGCCTTGATGCAGCCGATGACTGAAGTGTGGATACGGCTCTCCGACGTCTCGTAATCCATGCTGCGCATGAAATTGAGCAGGCAGGTGAGTCCGTCGAGTTCGATGAAGCGTGTGACGAACCTTAAGGAGGAGCGTAATAAAGAAAAAGTTAGGACGAATCAAGTTATGCAAGATGTTGATAACTTGATGATTGCTCTTCATCATTATATTGGGGCCCTCTGTTTAGTAGCGTGAAGACAAAAGAAGGAGTCATGACATGTTGAACAATTTATCCCTCCCTATGCATGATTTGGTTGCAGGACTGGAGAGCTCATTAGTTACAGATTATTGCAACGCAGATGCACAAAGGAACGTCATCACAGATCCTTCCTCCCAGAATCTGTTAGGCTTTCAACAATTTCTTCCCCCAAGAATATAATCAGGATTTGCATCCTGGTTGTTAATTGCAGAATGTTCAATTCCTCATATTCTGTTGTTGCTTTATATGTACAAATATACATGCACAAGCATTTTTTCTCTTTGAATATGTGTATGCTATTCTTAATATCTGCACAACAAATATTTTTCTTTCAAAGCTGAACAGTGTTTTATTTGCACCCTGTTTTTAGATTTTTATCTTTGTATTACTCTGCATGTTTATTGACTTGCCTTCCACTTTGCTGCAGGTAAAGATGGATTTTCCCATTAAGGGAAACAAATAATATTTTGTTCATACTCACTATCTTACAGTATTATTGGTTATGGCTTTAAAATAGGGTATGGATCACTAAGCAGGGACGTCATAAAATTTCATCTGTAAGCTTTGCTTTTAGCTATTCGATCTAAGATATTTTAGGCAATATTGGATTTTATTTGTGTTATTTTTAAAAGAAAGACAGAAAGTAAAAACCTACAACACAGTGGTAGAGTTCATTTCTTCCTACTATCCTGGCAACCCCCACCCCATACAGGGCAACAGAACACCTCGCCTGTTCAGCAAGAACAACAATTTCCTCTAATGACCCCCTTTCAGAGACATACACAGGTATCGTGCATTGCAGGCTTAAAAAAGAAACCAAACGAGGAACCATTCCTGAGGGGTGGACCTGTTCGTCAGGTTCAATTTGCATTTTTTCTAAGCCACGACAAGGCTTTGCTTTGGTCCACTCTATAAAGCCTCAAACTCAACTCTATTTCTGCCACTTTGAATTGAAAAAGCTTCCTGGATGGGAAGCAAAACATCTTCAAACTTGGAAACAAAGTCCAGTAGATAGTTTCCTTTCTGTCATTCCAAAAAAGTTAGAAAACAGTATTTGAGAGAGGGGGGGGGGGGACAAAGGTCACTGAGCCAGGACCCAAACCAATGACAGCTATTCTATTCTGCTGCTCAGGATTCCTTTTAAACAAGAACTGGCACTTAAGCACCCGATGCTGTCTTTCATTCCTCAATTTTACGGAATTCCTTTAAGTTACAGATTCAGAACAGATCTTCATTTTCCTCAAATACTCCAAGATCTTTCGTTCATTCCACTTCAATAATTTCCCAGGGCCACTAATCAACACCAAAAGGCCATCCCAGCATTCCTAAAACTTTACCACCTAAAGTTCACCCAGTTCTCCGTCTCAAAGGTCCCTTTAGCTGAACTTTTGAGAAATCTGTGAGACAATGACCTTAAGGGGACAGAAGTGACAAACGGGATGTGTAAACATAGCGGGATGTCATGTTCAGTAAGCACATGGGCTGCTTTGCAAATGAGTATCCCACTGAAGATTCTTGATGGACCTCATAAATTATTTCAGACAAATGAGGGTTTGATAGAGGACAGACATGACAAGGGCTTACAGAGGGAGGAAGTGAGAGTGTTGCCTAAAGTGATTTCTTATTTTTGCCATTTGTGGCAGATTTTGTTTTATTTCTTTTAAATAATGTGCTCATCTTCTGTTTATCTTCATCAAATGTGTAAAAATACAAGGAAATTTTAATATTTAATTTGAATCGAGGGATCCATCTCTGCTCAAAACAAAAAAAGATATTTCAAGCAGATTTCTAGATAAGAGCGCAAAACTCTGTTGAGGCACGATTTCCTCCTGATAAAAAAAAAAATCTATATGCATGCATGCATGCAATCAGCTGCTTACCTTTCATGTAGTGGAATCTTAGACATCAAACATAAACATGTGCAGGATGTTAATGAGCACAAGAGCAACAACCTCTACTCTGTCTGCACCAAGGTGACGACAAACACATCCCATGCATTAAATATGACTCAATTTAAATTCAACACAGACACTGGAAGGCTGAACGAGACAAAACTGGTCCAAGTGTAACATTTGCACATTTGATACCTATGAGGAAAGCCTGAATAACGTGCAGAAATAGCCCTTTGCCTGCTCGTGAGCTGAAGGCCCTCTCTGGAAGCGCTTTCATAGTGGAGGAGAAATTAGGCTGAACACCCCTGTGATTAATGTATGGAAAGAAGAGGGTGAAAGCTGTTGTTCTTGGAGTCTGAATTCAAAAGCATGGACGGGATTCAAGGCTCTGCTTACCGCCTGCTTCGAATCACTCTGCTGAATTATATGACAATTTGCCAGAGACATACACGCCACACAAACTGTGCACCATAGCCTAATGCATATGTGTGTGATGGATGCATGCAAGAAATTTGCATAACCGTGCATGCAGAGCTCGGTGCCTGAGGTTCACCTGCATCTGATCTTCTGTGATCCTTCTTTCATCAGTTAATATTCACACCCAGCTGATTGGCATAAAGGTCTAATTACATTTTGTTCCTGTTGGAAGGACTGCTGCATACTTTAAATCTCAACTCGGATCGGCTAACCGTGCATATGAACTCAGTAGACTCAGGGCTCCTGAAGGACAAGAAAAGCATTTGAAACACAACATTTTTTTGCAAAAGAAAAAAATAAAAACTAGACTTAGTTTCATCTGGTTAAAGATAATCAAAGCTGGGTTTGCAGCAGGTATAAGTTTAGTTTTAACGTGTAACTGGATGGTTGCTGTTGATGTGAATTAGTCAGAGTTTGCATTGATCTTAAAGATCCTAAAACTTTTTCATTAAAAGGATTAAATAAAAAAGTATGTATTACATTAACAGAACTTCAAGAGTGGTGATGAGCTATAGCCTTGCTCTGCAAGCTGGATTGTCACGAGCTCTTAGTTTTCAGTCTCACTACAAATCCATCTTGAAAATATAATTATTAATTACATTGTATTGTACTTTATTGCATTGTCTTATGTCTATGGTCAGAATCGCCTTGCTGGGGCATTACAAACATAGCTACGCTGGAGGAATCAACTGTCAATTCCGCAATTGACTTTGTTTTAGCAAAGTCAATTCATTTTCTTTAAAAAGGAGCAAAATAAGCATGTTGTGCATTTGTAGACGGGAAAGATGTCTGTGCTTTTCTTCTGACAGGATTTGGTACAAGTTTGATTTATCAGCTTACTCCGCTAGTTGTTAAAACACTCATTAAGCAGCAGACAAATACTATTGCAATAATCCCTGTTGGTGACCAAGTTGCCGAAACTAATAAGCTGGTTATTTCTGCTATGAATCTGGGTGACAATGATGATGACAACGATTGGCTGAAAGCATACTATGGAAGGCGGGTACAAACTGGCACCTCACCCAATCAGCTAGAAGTATTACACTAAAAGTCCCTCCTTTTCACGGACAGACTTAACTATTGATATGTGTAGAACTCAATTAGGTTCTATACATATCAATCTGGCTACTGCAGAATTAGCTGTAATTGTGATGGATTCAAATAATAAAAATATTTACAGTCTGGTTAGGATACCAAAGTTGACAAGAAAGGTTTCTGCACCAATAGGAATCGTAGGTTGAAGTCACATGAGACGGAGTTCAGAGTAGAAAAATGTTTTTTTCTCAGCATTATGTTTCTAATAGTCAAGCCAAAAATTAAAAAATAAAAGGAAGCAAAATGATGTGAAAATTGGTAAAGCTTTTAAATGTTGGTGCTCTGTGATTTTTGTATGGAAAATCTGGATATATTTTTGGAATGAAACATATCTATGCATAAATAAAATATAGAATATTGTAGATTTCTTGCAAAGGAGGATATCGATTCATCTCTGCCACTTCCTTTTCTTGTGATCCTTTCATTGCAGGTTCTGTCCACAGCCACCATCATTTAGTTAGTAAGAATTACAACAACTAATAATAGCAAAAAGATTGACATGTTTCATTACTCTTTGGCAATATCTGTTATAATTTTTTCAGTTGTTTTGATGTTACAACGTGCTGTTACACATCAGTTTTACTCTACTGTGTCGAGAAAGTTGCATTATGAAAAATAATCACATGAATACACTTCTGGTTAGAGGTTCTTACAGGAATTCTTATTAACATTTATATCAATAAATTAGAGCAGCTTAGTGTAACAAAAAAAAAAAGGCATAAAGTCTGCATCTGTATTTTTATGACTGGGAGATGTGAGCAAAGTTAATAAAAATGATTTGCTCATCAGTGGTTTGCTAGACCTTTGACCTTATCTGGAAATCTGATACAGTCAGTAAGCAGAATGAAGTGGAAAAGTAATCAGAAACTCAAATTTAAATTCAGAGCTTTAGTTCAGCTAAATGCAGTGTTTGAGGTTTCCGCTAAAGAGGCAAAATTGTTCTGTTTGAACCGAGGATGACCCCAGAATGGCAGACAGTCTGCCTCGAAGCACAGCCACACACACTTATCGGAGTCCAGCCTCTCAAAATGCACAAACTTAACCAATCATGTGCTCCCCGGAGCCTTTCTCTGTGCCTCCATGTTCACGCACACACACTTATAGTCTCCCTCAAACACCCATTTGTCTAAAACCAGGGACACTCAGTCACACACAGGTCTGGTTCAACTAAAAAAGAGCCAGAATGAGAACAAGAGGCCCACAGAGGCTGTCAGAGGTGCCAATTACGGCGCACTGACTGGAGGTTTTTGCAAGAACAGGACAAAAAGTCCCATAATATTAGAACACACACGTTATAATTGCAAGACCTGGTGTTGAACTGAGGGGACATAAGGGCCGAACAAAGGACAGAGCACATAAAACTGACATAAACTGACTTTGATTAAAGTCTCAGCCAAAGTACACATCTGTAACAAATGTATGTAAAATATATCAGGGCTTAGAAAAAGTGGTTCTCATGGATCTAGTTTATAGGCAAACCCTTAGGGAGCTGTTCATATACTTGGTCCAGCAGTCCTAGGTGGGCCGTGGGTCATAATGTCTCCTGTGACAGGTCAATAAAGCCAGCAGGACATACAGCTGTGCATTTATCTGAAGCTAAAGTTTAAATAAGCCATTTTTATATTAAGAATGGATCAAAATATCATCATCATGTGGTATTAAGAATGACTTGAAACTAGCTTAAAGGGATTAGGAAATTGTTTTCCAAGGCTATTTATTAAGCAAGAATGAGGCCTTCAGTGGAGTCAGACCACAGGAATCACTCCCTTATGTGTGTTAAAGAAGAACAAACACTCAGTGTCCTGTTTTTTTTTCCTTTCATTCACTCTTTTTCCACCCAATCAATAATTTGCAACAAATGTCCAAAACACAGTTTATAAAAAAACTAAAAAAAAAAAGCATACTAGATAATAATAGTTATAAAGCAGAATATGGAGGGGTGGCATTGTGTCTCTTTTAAAGACCTTTAATTGTCCAGTAAATATAGTACTCTCCGATGGAAAATAAATTTGTATTATTCAGCTTTGCAGTAAAAAGCGATTTTACTACTATTTTAAAACAATGAAAATGTGATATTTTAAACTGTCGTCACCATCAGCGGGGATAAAACCAGTAGACCATTACTTTAACTGAGAGATTTCCAAACTGCTATCAACATTTCTTAAATCTTCCTGTTCTATTAGTGGCTAGAAGCTCAAAATGATAAAACTGAGAAACCTATTGGGACGAAGTTGATCCTTTTTGCATTCTGACTGACGTCTCCCTCTATGTTTAAATTTAAGACTGACCTCCATAGAAAATAGTTGAATTTCTACAATTCTTTTGCATTCTCTGAAAAGGTTGCAAACAACTTGCTGATATTAAAAAAACAGCTAAATAAGGGTACCTTTGCAGTGTTGCCATCACCATGACCTGCTAGAGGTTATGTGCAATCCATTCACAAAAAAAAAACTTGCAGTGCTGGAAATGTTATTTAAAAAAAGTTACTAGTTATAATTACAAGTTACTTCTGTCAGGAATCCAGTTTGTGTGGTCTGTTTTTGTGTTTCCTTTCCTCCTCCACCAGGTGGTGCCCCGTCCTAATTGGGCCTCCCTGCACACCTGCAGCTCATTGCCTCATTACCTGTGGAGTGCTCTTAAGCTGCTGACTGCCACTACCTCGACGCTAGAGTGTTTGCCTATACAGGGTACTCTAGCCATGCTTAGTTTAGCAGAGTCAAACTGAGTTTTGTCAACCTGAGTCTTAACTTAGTTTTTTGTCTTTGCCTCTCGGCAGGAAGTCATCCTGCAAACTGGATTTGTTCGGACCTTCTCTCTCTGGAAGGATCAACTGAGCTCCTAACTGAGCTGGGGTTCCAAACAGGAAGTTTGGATCCACTTTCCCCAAGAGGTTGTTTGAGCTTCACACCGAGCAAAGGTTTCATCTGCACCACAGCCCGTTTAAGTACCGCAGGAATTCTGAGCGGCAGTCAGCTTCTCCATTCACCAAGGAACAATTGCAGTCTGAGTAACCCAGTCCGCCCAACACCAAACAAGACAATCTCTGGAACATTCCACACAGACTGGATTCCATAAAGGACACCTTCTCCTGGAGAAGTGAGTCTGCAACCTATTCCTCCAATTCAAACCAAAGATTCAAATTTCCCACTGAGCCTGAACAAACCGCAGTGTCATCCTGTCACCTTTCAGTTCTGGTTGAGCAGTGTTCTGAGCAGCACTGGACTAATTTCATTCAACTCTGAGCAACACTGGACTCACCTCAATATTCTTAATAAACCTGTTAAACTTTTCCCTGGTCTCTCTGTTTGGTGTTCTGCATTTTTGGGTCAGACCTTTAATTAAATCATGACAACTTCACCCACAAAGTAACTAAGTTTTCTGCTACATCACTATTAATATTACTAGGTAAAACAACTATGCATTTATTTTTTAATATTTAAAGCCCAGATTATTTTAGATGACTTTCCTGTATCCTAATGTAGAATTTTTTAAATAAAAGTAATTAATACAGAGAGATTAGCTCTTGTAGTTGGTCTTACTCTGTGTGCATGAACAGTGATGCATGGCTTCAGGTATGTCACTTTACTGAAATAATAAACTATTTTTGTGATTATCTGCTGCCGTTAATCCAAACACCCAATTATTAATCAGAGCCGGTCACTGCTTATCATTAACTACATATTTATTTTAAATAAATACCTTAAAAGATAAACATTTTAACCAGTTTATCTAATGAGTCATGTCACTAAAATAAAACCTCAGTAAAGCTTTTCTCTGTTCCCTGACATTTTAATTGTTTTTAGAACAGGCAAACTAAGAGAAGCCTTTGGCGGTTATAAAACCCATGACCTAGCACTACTAACCACAAGTCAGATCATGATAATTTGGAGAGAAAGCCTTTTCTATCAACTGAAACATCAGGAATTTACTATAAGTATATAAACAATAATCATACTGGGTATTTTTACACTTTTGCAATTACAGAGAGTGGAGCTTTGTGAAATAATCTTTTTTGTAACACTGTCTTGATTTTGCTTTTCGGTTAAGTTACAATATCAACGTTTTTTGTGGTGTAAATAGTCATTTGACTCTGAGGTGATGAGGTGCAAAAGCTTCAACACAGAGTCCACTAAAACCGCAATGAAACAGTTGAGGATCAAGTTTTTATAGATGGACTCGCTCAGACACACAGGCCTGCTACACATCATACATCTTTTCTGATTCTCCAGAGAACATGAGTGCTGAGCACTTTCTACTCCAGGTAGAACACAAATACACACAATACATGGAAGGTCATCTCAGAGACCTGCTTATTGAGGAAAAATGTTGAGAAAGTCTACAAAAGAAAACCACTTTTGAAGATTAGCACGCTTATAACATGTCATGCAATCTATTAGCTGTCTGCTGAAGACAAGAAATATATTATTTTTCATGGTTGCGCTTTTAGCGGTTAGGACGAATGGGACAATGTGTAAAAACCTTTTAAACAATGCTTCACTTCCTCCCACCCAAAAATGATGTTTCAATTTTTACTCTCTAAAAAATATATTCAAACAAACTGTGGGATAAATGTAGTTGGGTACAGGGCACATCTGTCAATATACAGTAGGGAGTTAAAAGTCAGACGCTGGAAATTTCCAGGTGATTGATTTGTTAGATTATACAACACATCAAACCCCAGTGTTACATCACAGAACTACAGTTGCTCATCGCTTTTCATTTCTGCATGTTTAGCAGTAACAGCACAAGCTCCATCTATCTTTAAGCCAGACTTGGCTGTAATTTCTTTTTAAACCCCCCCTTTGCTGCTGCCTATTACAGAGTAATTAGAATGTAGTCCACTCATCTTTACCTCAGACACTCTTTAAAGTTGGACTTCTTTGCCGTCCCACTGATGCATATTGGGTAATAATGTGAAAACAGATCCTTTCACTCCCAGTTGAGGGATCTGGCTGCTTTTAATAATAATATCTGCTTGTGTTGGGAGCAGATTATCCAGACGGTTATTGATTCAGCAGTAGGGGAAGGGACTACATCATGGCTTAGGACAAGACTCCCTTCTGGAAGAAATTTACAAGAACAATGTCCAGACAGCTGTCTTGGGAAGCAATGCGAACCTCTTCTGACATCGATCTTTGACTTTGGATCATTTTGGGACACATCGGCCTCATCGACCTACATTGTTTTCTGCCGTCTCACAATAACCTAATGAGAGCAATTAAGAAAAACATCTTAGATGCAAGAATGCACACAGGGATGCCTTCAGTATAACCACCAATATCAAAGCAGATGAGGGTTAAAAGTTATACAACAGTGCTGACTTTAACACTTAACGAGATACAACAATTCAAATAGTACAAACCAGACTGTGTATATATTGAAGGACTATGGGGTTTATGTGTGTTGATCAGCCTTTACAGGTCTGTTTGATTTTAGAATTAGCTTTTTGCAAGTATATATACAAGCCCAGCTCCATTTGATGAATGATGAATAATACAGAAGTTGCAGACAGAGGGTGCCTCTATTTGTCTGGTCAGAACACGTGATACATTGACGAATCACTGGAATTATTAACTGCACTACCACTATGAATAAAACCTCCTCATGCCTCTATTTTCTTTGACTTATCAAGATCCAGTTGTACTACAAAAAAACTGCAAAGTGGCGTATTTATGTTTTACTTTTTAAAAATAAATTTGTTGGGATGCAAGTTTTCTTTTTAGTAACGTCTCTTAAAAAACATCTGACTTTACCAGAAATCAGATGTTTGTTTTTAAAAAAAACACTGCTTTAGAAGGATATTAGATTATTAGTGTATGTACTTAGAGGAAGTTTCACTTATCTAAGATATTTCCTGAAATCAGATTTTTATTTGAAGTGACATTCAGGCTTATATAATGTTTTACAAGNGACATTCAGGCTTATATAATGTTTTACAAGTTCAAGCAAATATAATTATAATCATTATTTGAATGAAAATAATTTGGAACAAAAAGAAAAGAGAGTTAAGGGTTTTAAAGCAGCTGTTGTATCTTTAGCCCCTAAGAGTTTATGAGGGATTTCAAAATCTCCATCTGTAAGAAAGTTCTTAGGAAGTGATGTGACTTTAAAATAAAGTAATGTTAGAGTGAAGCTAAACCAGGCTTTAACTTAAACAGCTTTTCCAGTTTTCTTCTGACATGCACATTCTGAATTTCTCCTTGGGAAATTCAAGATGAGTAGATTCATCATTTTAACAGAAACAAAGCTTTAGAAAACACATACATCAAATCATAGACATACACATCAAATACTGTTGCAGTTTTATGGGAGTACCAAAATGATTGAATAACAAACATCAGATACACAATGATCTGCTAATATAAAAAATATTAATTTATAGTGAAAAAAGCAAAACCTAAAGACAGACTTAAGGAAAAAATTGAAAATTGCAATCATAAAAGTATTTGCTGTGCAGTATTCTTGATGAGCAGTATGATTCTGAACATTAATTCATAATTATAGCTATTTACAAGCAGAAAGTTAGCTTTTTCCAATATTACAATAAAGTGATGCTGGAAATCTGGCTTTTATTATCAACTTGTCATTGAGAAATATAGGTGAAAATTTGTTATTTTTATTTATTAAGACTTAAGTTATATGGTAGTTAGGGATGAAAATGTTAATCTCAAAGTAATTTTTCAAACCTTGTATATTCATACATAATCTTTTGTTTCTTATACGTACTTTTGCAATCATCTATTCTGTCAAAATAAAGGATTATGTGACATTTGCATTTTAAAGAATTGCAAGTTGGGGTTAAAACAATCAATCTCGTGCAACAAAGACAAAAAAAGATGAGACATCGTCACCTTTTTATAGAAATGATTCCCTTGAGAGAAAGCTAGACAGCAAAAGATACGTAGATAATTGACAATGTGCTCCCTTTGTGCCCTCTGACTGGCACCCTGCATACCCAGCATGTGTTTAGCTCCTGTGGCCCTGCAAAACAAGCAGAGGGCATAAAGGGCCGCCTCTTCACAGCCAGGCCCAGCTGCCTCTGGAAAGAATCCAGAAGAAAAAAGGGAGGGAGACCACTTCAGGCAGGCATAAATTACAGCAGAAAACACAGAGAGACACAACCACGTCTCACAAAAGTTGGCCAGAAAAACAGATGCACCCATGGTGCACAGAAACAACCCATAAAGTCACCAATAAGCTCAGATTTCCCCTTGACCTTAAAGCTCTGAGCCATCTTTTTTCCTCTTACGCTCACTTGTCTCAAATTTGACAAAGGCGGGATATTAACTCACTGCCCCGTTATTCCCCTGGACACCCATATTCTGGGGGGCACACCTGGAACCCACATTAAGTTTACGGTAGGAAGAAACATCTGCTGGTTAATGGGCCATAACTCATCCTGAGAAGAACAGCTCTGGTGCAGGTGCACCTCTAAAGAGCATTCATTGAGCCGTTCAAGTCTGATGAGGTAAATTATCTGAATAAAATACTAGAAAACCCATGAAGGATACACGGGAACGGGAGCAAGATGCTGGAAAAAACTCCATCATAATCACATTTAGATTGTGTTATTGCAGCCGATGTTTGCCTCTCTTTATTTTATAATCATACAAATACAGTTACTTCCCAAACTCCCCAAAGGAGCAAATGTTAAATTGTTAACTTGTCAAAAGTATCGGCCCTTAGTTTTGAGTTTAAAGACAGTCCTATATTCAAATGGTTCTATATAGTAAATCTGACAGATCAGATCTATATTTATTTTGTTAGTGTTGGTCTTAAGAAAAGTGTTTTATAATATCTGTCTGTGCAGTTGTATAAAATGTCTAAAAGTGTACTTATTTTAATTAGAATTGTTTTGATCATAAACCTGCCATGTTTTATGGCTAACTGTTTAAGCTCTGCTAAAGGGTGATATGCATCAGACCACAGAGGTTGGAATAAAAGTGAAGCAGCTTTTCAATATTATTCTATTACCAAAATTGGTAACCTTCATGGTTGCATGAAAACTGATAGCTTTCATGACTAGGGCTACGTTCACACTGCAGCCTAAAGTGACCCAAATCCAGTTTTTTTGCACATATGCGACCTGTATAGTATCTTTTTTACTGCACATTCGATTTTTTCCAATGCAACCTAGGTCCCTTGGCTATGTGGTCCTGAATCCGATACGAATCTTATCTTTTCAACAATTGTTTGAACAGCCAGGTGGCATTCATCCGACCTGAACACTATTAATAATTAACAAAGGTCACTATTTTTCATCCTGCTACGCAGAAGTTGACAGAAAAACAAAGACCATGGTGGATGATAATGTGGAGAGTAGTATAACCATCTTAAAAAGATTGAGTTTTTAAGGTTGGAGCTAGATGAGCTCCAGCACTACCACCCATTTTTACTTCCGTGAATACAGATCACGCTTGCTTGTGACGTCATTACGTCCTCTACTACGCATGCAAGTTGCATATATTTGGAACAACAACGCAAAAACAAAATAATTCGGAATTGAGCATTAAGACCTGCATTGTGAACGTAGCCTATGACTGCAACCAAATTGTTGCCAACTAAATGTATAATTAATCAAACTATACATTTTTTTGACAAGGGAGGTTAAGTTGTGACAATATACTGAAGTTTGGTCAAGTGTTTAGGAGCTAACGTGTTACTCTGCTCCAAGAAAACCATCAAACCGCCTGACATTCTGCAGGAGGGAAGCCTGCTGAAGCCCTATTAAAGTCATTTTCTTAAATAAAGTGTCTCTTAATACGGTTTGAGTCTGGAGACAGTAAATTAAAACACTGCAATGTGGCTTATGTCATGACAATAGAGTAGCCTCTTCAGAGCATTAGCCAGTTAACCGGATAGCTTCAGCCAGTTATCTAAAATACTGTGACCAAGCCATTACCTAGCTAGAAACTCCACTCAATTGAGGATAAACAGAGTTTTACTTTTAAATTCAACCTATCTTTAGTGTAAAAAATGATGGCCACAACTGAGCAGTTGACTAATTTCTTTACATTTGATTTTAACACCACTTCATGCATTTATGTATTTGTTCTGTTTACAGACAGTTTTTTTTTCTTTGCAATTGGAATTTCTAAACATTACATACATTCAAGTGCATATTGTGCACAAAGGGGATAAGATTTGTGTTTTTAATTTTCCATTTATAAACAAAAATTAAACCTTAAAGACAACTTGACATATGTCAGCGGGGGAAGTAGAGTTAGTTGAGTTTATAATTGGCTGAAATGCTGAATATAAACAGAGAACCAATCAGATTTCATGGGGTTGGATGCCCCTCCCCCCCAAAGCTCCATGTCTGGTTACAACATTATTTCGGGTAACAATGGATTTGCCAAATGAAAATTTGAATTTTATTCTAAAAACTATTTTTAAAGGCTAGTTGGGATCAAATACAAAAATAAGAGCTTTATAGTTATTTATTAACATTAACTGGTGAATCTTTCCCATCATTGAAACAGTTTTCCTTCTTATTCATTAAATAATCTAAATGAAAATCTTTAACTATTTTGTCAGCAAACATCAAACACAAACCTAACATGTTCTTCGCTCTACTATAAATTAGGGAAATTAAGGAACATTTGCTTTGATTCATAAATAGCTATCATCTTTTAATTTATCAATTTTCTCTTGGTTCTCAAACTAAAACCTACATTTTTGAATTATGTAAAATGTGCAAACATTAATTTACATGCATAGCCTTAAAAAAGAAAAAAAATCTGACTTCAATATCCCAAACAGTCAATCTCTAAGCTTCCTCATTCAGCAGAGCGGAACATAAAATGGTTGAAGAGAAAGATTGACTGTTTAGATGACAAACAGGCTGATTTAATAACATTTTTAGATAAAAGACGGTTGATCATTTCCCAGCATCTGTCGCCAGTTATTTCATTAGGCTGGTAAACAAACAACGCATGCAGACACATGTGCAGAGCATGCAGCCACGTCAGCATGGCTGCTTCTCATTACCTGCACATAGCGAGAAAACTGGAAATAACTGCAAAGCAGGGAGAGAAAAGTTGAAAGGAGATATACAAAATTAAACAGAGACAAAGGAGTCAAATAAAAAGGAGAGAGATCCGAGGTGAAATGTGGTAATTTATCTGCTGGAGTTAGGGGTACATGTGTGGACAAGGGATCAGAATAGGAGTTTAGAATACTTCCTCTTGAAGAAATGAGTTTGACAACCTGAGATCCACAGTTAAAAATAATTGCAAGGAGTACGACATAAAAGGCAAATAGGTCTACATGCTGTTGGAGCACAAATCTAAGCAGGCTTATAAACCCTTAACCTACAAACACAAAACTGAGACATGACCCAGACTACAAAGCTGCACTGAGTTTTTGTCGCTTTATAGAATCAGTTTGTCACTTTATACGTCCCCATGGAAAACCTCAACAGCGCCGCTTTGGTTTAGACCACCACATCTTATGAGTGCCTGATGGATGGCTGTTAAGGGGCTGCAGACGGTGGAGGAGGACAGAAGTATTAATGGGAAGTACCATGTCCTCGAATGGCTCTTTTTTGTTGAAGTGTGAGGCCTAACAGCTGTCGATGACCATGTCAGGAGAGGAAAAAGTTAAACCACGATGCTAAAAATACTTCTAATTGGTTGTATTTCAGTTGGAAGTAATTAAGTGGGATAACTCTAAATGACAAGAGGTGCTATTATAGCAAAGCAAATCTTTCCAGTAGTATGTTACATTATTAGCTGTAATTAGCTTGTGGGATATTACCTCAGCAAGTCAAATGGTAGGAATGCATGACTTGAATGAGAGCCATGCACAGCGGAGCTCTGAGCGCTCTGCAGCCCAGGAAAACACCAGAGGCTGAGGACTTACCTCATTGGCTGAGTCCTGAGTGCCGTCTTCAGGTCTTCCACCACCTTGTTCCTCATTTCCATTTCCTCCTCATCAAAGGCAAACAATGTCTGCATCTGTAAAAATAGAAAATTTATATCAATGTGGAGGTAAATAGTGGCTTTACAGGAGATCCAAACCAAACTGCAGTCTACAGGGATATGCCACAAAGTGTTTTCAAAAAGCTTTAAAACTTTGAATTTTTTTTTTCTGAAATCTGCTGTTTTTTTTTCTGCAAGGACTCCCGTTACGTGCTGTTAGTAGGTACAAACACAGAATATCTACATGATTCTGAACAGGCCAGCAAGGGCTCTAATTCTTGAGATGCTTTAAAAAATACCTTTGTTCTGTGCAGAACTATTGATTACAGATGTGGTCAGTCTGTTGGCATTTTAAATTTTGAACTAGAACTAATAAAATGCAGTCAAGAAAAAGTCAAGAATCTCTTAAAGTTTGGAAGCTATAAAGCAGAAGCTACCATTAGTGTCTAACGTTTTGCCAGTTGTGGTATCCTTGGAGTGCTTTTGAATGATACATATTTTATTTGCCACTCTGACACCATATTTTTTCCCTCTTCTGTACCAAAACCCAACCACAAAAATGATTTGGGGCAGGAGTTATTTTTTGTAAAAGCATCTCATCTGTCAGAATGCTGAGGAGTCTTTGTTAGCTCAATCTGTCACCACAAAAGGCAAAGAACTATTTCATATCTTCCTTTAAATTATGAATGCTAAACAACGATACAGGCTGTGATGTTTTAACCTAAACACCCAGGGCCAATAATAATAGCTTAGACGTAATGGTAACTTGAAGGCGCTTATTGAAACAGATTTACTTTTGACCAGAAATCTTGTGATATTTTAGAATCTTGAAGCCAAAATCTACAATCCTGTGAAGCCCGACATACACTGTGCAATTTTTTGCCCTTTTCGGGAAGACTTTCCAGTCGTGCGAGAAGGTTTGAATCAGGCCGACTTTAAGCCTGATCGTGTGTCGTTTAGTGTAACAAGGGCCGATCAGCCTCTCACGACCACCTCCTGATCAGGAATCGTGAGGGCGGGAGAAAATCAAACATGTTTGACTTTCAGTCGGCCATCCTGGGCAAATCGCTCAGTGGGCAAACAAGGGTTCTTCTTCTTCTACCGTCTTTGCATTCTTTATGATCTAGTTGGTTGGACATCACTAACAATTCGTAGAAAACAGCACTGGTATATCTTTATCTATAAAGCAATACTTGGTAAACTCCCACTGTACCTCTGTAACCTCCTCTCTGTGAGTTCCGGTAGTTATCAGTTGTGCTCCTCTCAGTGGTTACTTTTTAATGTACCCCAAGCTTCAACTGAGTTGGGAAAAACTGCATTCTCCTACTCTGCACCTTGGGGATGGAATAACCTCCAGAAAGAGCTCAAATTAGAAACTATCGTGTCCATTAATGCATTTAAAGCAACCATGAAGAATGTAGTGATGCTGATATGTGCTTGTTTTTCCTGAGATGCTCAATGTGTTTTAACATACTGCTCTGATTTTATTTTTTTATGGGTTTTTTTAATTTTTTAATTCTTTATTTTTTATTTTGCAAAATGTAATATGTTGTAAATATGTATAAACTCCCTGTGGTTTGGCTGCTACCTTGGCCAGGTCTCTCTTGAAAAAGAGAGACCTGGCTTAAATAAAGGTTAAATAAAAAAAATAAATAAATAATAAAAATCCTCTCAGATGAAAAAACAAGCATGGCTGGGATTCGGGTGAAATAGGGTCCTTTCTGTAAAATTAACAGACCTTAGTAGCCACGTTTGCTCAGCCATGTCTTTATCCAAATACGTCGTCGCCTTTTCTTTTTAAGGCTTTCAGCACAAAATTGCACTAATTGCCAAGGCAGCACGTTTCACACTACTGAGCTTCATATTCCTCGTTTGGCTTTCGGATAGACCAGTCCGAGTAGCGCCATCTCACTGCAGAGCTGAGATTATGTCTGAGTTTTAGACGTAGGGTGTGAGCAGGTAGATCGCATCAGAGCATCAGGTCGCACATTGTGAGAACATGCATGAA
>NW_015151358.1:36726-37833 GCF_000732505.1 Cyprinodon variegatus
GAGAACATGCATGAGGGGCATTTTTGAGTTGTAGCTGGGTGCAAGGGTTAAAAAAAAAACTCACACAGTGTATGCCTGGCCTACTAATCTTCCGTGTTCTAGTGACTTTTCTTTTAAGTGAAACTAAACAACTTGCTAAAATAAGCTATATAGATCATTAGCTCTAATCAAGCTTACAATAAATAGCGTAGATAACAAAAGAAAAAAAAAATCAGCGTTTGTGTTAATGAATCTGCATTAGTTAAAAGGTTTTGTCAGTAAAATCAAAGTGCTGGAGTTCTCCCATAGTTCATGGCTTCTGTTCAGCCTCGCAGGGCTTTTTCCATGGCTGCTCACTGCCAAAGCGGTCAAACTGTGTTTGTTTTCAGTATTGGAGTCAGCTTGTCATAACACTACAGACTGTGAAAAAGATGTTCTCTTTTCCGGTTCTTAAACAAGGATACAGGTTGAAGTTGGGTCCTGTAACTCTAAAGCAAGAACTTATTATCTATTAAAGTAAACTAAACACTATTAACTATACTAACTGTATGTTTGACTACTTAAAAGCATCTTTATTTTGTACAGTAGGACCAATGCTCTGTTTAAAATTGGTCTGTCAAAACATTTATCAAGTTGATTTACTCTTAACTGCAGACAAACCGAAACCCTAAAAAGGCATTTCTCTGAGCCAGCTCTACATATCTGACAGTCTAGCCAAAAGCCTCCGTATTACATCGTCTGTTGGTAAGCTCATTCATACCTGTGGCCCACATTCACAGAAGGATGCCATTACAGCCTGTTGGTAAACCATCAGACAGTACTTCCCTGAGTTCTAATTATAGGTAATGGAGCCCAGAACTGAGCTTTGCCTTTGAGTTGGTCATTGCTCCACTGTTACCTCGTTGGTGCCCTTTTGAAACCAAATTTGGACCCCACTAGTCTTTTGAATGCATGTTAATAAGATGGTTTTAATATAAGACGGATCAATGACAAAATAGTTTTCAAAAATATAACAGAGAAAATATGAAGCTAATCACACCAGTAAAAATGTTGAAATATCTGAAATCCTTTTAAGGGAGAAGCTAAGCAGTGATTGGCTTAAAAGCCATTTAAATGTTGGTTTTAGTT
>NW_015151358.1:39545-41498 GCF_000732505.1 Cyprinodon variegatus
TTGGGCCATTCTCAGTTTAAGAATATATACATTCATTTTTTGGTTTGTATCACATTTAGATTGACCTGCTATTAGGAATCCAAGAGAACAGTTTCAGTTACCACTGACATTTCAGTAAAGGGATGATTATACTCCCAGCAGCAGTGTCTCGCAGTGAGCTTGTCGCAGATATTTTTGATTTATGCCCAATATTGAAGCGTTGTCTGCACTTATTCCACGCCACAATACAAAAGGGACAATCAGGAACTAGCTGTGAACTAGCTGTGGGTCTAGATACGGCCGAGGCGGTGAGGAAGTGGTGAGGTACGCAAGTTTGTGCGTCAATGGAGGGACATGAGGGCAAAAAAGAACAGGGATCCAGGTGGAAAAAGGGTCCCAGTTTTCTTGTGCACCAGTAAAAATCAGCCTTTAGGATGCTGGTTTTTAAGATCAATCATATCTCGGTTGCAGATTTAAGGCATTTTATTTGTTTGTGGATCATAACTTGTGCAACTACTGATGCAAACGCACTCATTTTCATCAGTAAAAAATTTCAAAATGTATATTCACTTTAAACAAATAATTGAATTTTGTTTAAATTTAAAAAGTAGTGTTACCAGGCAATGAGATAAGACAGGAGTTTTATAAAGGGAACTTTGACATTGTTCAAAAATTTTTAACAAAATTTAACACACAAAATTGTAAAATAGTGGAGAAATGTGACCACTATGTTTAACCCCTTCCCTTGGGGAACAGCTTTGCACACTCTGATTGGCACCAGGCAGAATTTTGGGGTTAAGGGTCCTGCACAAGGGCCCAAAATAATAGCCTGAGCTTTAAACCAACAACCTTTGTGGCCTTTCTAGAATGCAAATACCCTGCTCTCTAAACACCAGGCCCCCATTCCCTGCATTTATCTGAGATCCTGAGTGATAGTTGTTAATCCATAAAAACAAAAGACAAAGAGCAAAAGGAAGATTTCTCAAACCAAACAACTGACTATTAATTAAACCTTTTTTTGGTAATCATGGTCCAAACAAAGCCATGTAGTATGGATATAAACAAAAAAACAGCATGTAAATAAAGATTGGTTGTTTTAATGGCAAAAGGATAACAGTAAATAGAGCTGAAATCTTCCATTATGCAGAGGATTTCCTAGACAATAAATCATAAGATTCCTAATGGAATTTAGTCTCCAGTTTGGGTTCATTAAGTTCCTGCCATTTCATAGCTGAATTATTTGTCTTATCCCAGGTGACACTTAATATTTTCTTTCAGCCCCACTTCAGGAGTGATCTTACCCATCAGCAGGCTAGAAACAGCAGAACTAGAGTAACTACAGTTAGAGTCACAAATACGTTTGAGTTATAACCGTGTGGCCAGTAAGCAACCTCTGAGCTCTGACATGACTTTATGAATGAATGTCAAGATGTTTGTCATAAGGCAATTCCTCAGACGGACGGAGCCAAAGTGAGATCATCCAATAACTCAGCTACTGTAGAAGTTCCTTCCCTGGTGAGCTGATTGCAAGCCAAGACATGAAATCATGGATCTGCCATGTGGATGCAGTCAGAAGCCCAAAGCAAAGAACAAAGAAGGACTTAAAATAAGGAAATGGAGAATATTTACTTAAGAAATAATGTTTCCAAATGCCCATATCCTCCTTTTGATAATGGAGTAGGTATTTATACTGACACTGTTACACTCTAATTTGTGTGGCATTATAATAACTGGATTGTAATGATTTAACCTTTCTTAAGAAATATATTCGACTTTAATTTATTTTGGTCAAAGATTGTTTGATTTAAATTGATTTGAGTGTTTCCAAATCAAACAGGTTACTGTTTTTTGTGTCTTTCAAGGTAATAATAGTAACCTGAAGTTAGTTACACTAATCAAACAGAAACAAGTAGCGAAAAAATGAGGCACAGGCATTAGGAATTATAGGGCTGCAACTAATGATTATTTTGTAAA
>NW_015151358.1:41903-75088 GCF_000732505.1 Cyprinodon variegatus
TAAAAGGTATGTTTCCTCGTACAGATTTATTTTGCATTTGCTTATATTTGTTTCATGTTTGCATTTATCAAATAAATTCATGACACATTTTAAGTGAAGTAGGAACAAGTTGGCTAAATGCAAGCGGCGGAAAACAGGAAAAAAACACCAGTTTTTGATAAGAGTACTTTTAGTTTTATTGCAAAGGTGCAAGTTAAAGATATGGAGAAACTACTCAAAGCTCTAAATGATGGCAAACTTTCTCCGGAGCTCATGCACAACAT
The DNA here is from genome assembly GCF_000732505.1 of Cyprinodon variegatus. Taxonomy (NCBI): domain Eukaryota; kingdom Metazoa; phylum Chordata; class Actinopteri; order Cyprinodontiformes; family Cyprinodontidae; genus Cyprinodon; species Cyprinodon variegatus. The sequence goes on from NW_015151358.1 coordinate 42,167, forward strand.
GCAGATGGATTAATTAGCAGCAGAATGAGAGTGGCTGGATATAAGAGAAACAAGACTCATCTTCAGTGATGACAACAATTACCAAGAAGAAGCCAACAAAAAGATAATATGCCAGGATGACTCAAATACCTTTCAGTTTCTCATTGGGTGAGTTTGATAGAGCTTATGCAAAAAAAAAAAAAGTCTTAAACATAACAGAAAAGTTAAGCAGATTTGTAACTTGGAAAGACCAACAAAGAAACAAAAAAGCTTAGTAGGTTGCATTAGAAATGTGATTAAAATAGTATTTCCTTAAAAGCTCAATGATTACACACTGGCCTTGTAAAATATATTTTTGTGATTCTCAAACATTTCTTAAGCCAACTTGTCTGAATAACAACTAAGGTCAAAGATCAGTTACAAAAAAAATAAGCTAGTGGTCCACATAATCAAATAATACAATGTCCCCTAAGGATGCAGGTTAAATGACAGTGAACTCACAGCAGAAGATAAGTTAGTGATGGTGTCAAGCTGTTTTCACTGACAGTTTTACTGGTTAAAAAATAATGAATATGGTCATTTTGGCTCCGGGTCGCTGACAGTTATTCCCTCTGAGTGAACTGCTGAGTATCTAAAAGGCCTGTTTGTCATCACAGTGCGTGTGTGAATGTATGGGTCAAAGAGAAGGAATGTGGTCATGTGAGCATAACCAGCAAGTCAGTAGGGACATGATGAAAAATGTGCCCTTAGAGATGCCTGAGAAAGAATGGCTGAGAGTGCAGCGATAACTTGGCTTAGGCAAGTTCCAAACAGAAATCTAAAATGTATTTAATCCAGCCACAGATATATGTATATGTATATGTATATATATATATATATATATATATATATATACATACACACACATACATACATTCATATTTAACATCTTAAGCTATAGGGGATGGCATGGAGATGTTCTGTTAATTTTAGTGTCTGATTTAGGTGGGAATTTGCATGGGAATTCACTCATGGGAACTAACATAGAGGCAATAAAACTTTTAAAGAAGCACATAAACAAGGTAAACTTACAGCCGCCATGGAGTTAATGCGGTCAATGTAGTAGTCAGGCCAGCTGGTGGCCAGCTTGTTGGGGTCCTCTTGCTCCTAAACAGAAGAAGCAAAACGAAACATGTTTTATTGTTACAGTGCAGTCATGACCATTCAGCAGGAATATAATCAGATCATGTTTTAACATTTTTTGTCTCAGCTCGGATCACAACCAACTTCCTGTCACATTCAGCATGATGAAAACAGAAAGCCAATGGCTGTGCTCTCCTCCTGGCCTAGAACACGGGCCTGCATGTCTTACTAACACAACTTGACAGCTAAAAGAGAGATTTTTAATAAAATGAATATGAATACAAGGTGATCAGAACAGGTCACTTATGATTATTTGATACTAGCAAAACAACACTTGTTCGTGGTTATATTTTTTTAACCAGGGGCTATTTTGCTTAAACCAACCAGTATTTAGAGGAAACCTAAGCAGTAAAAAAACTACTGGTACAAATTAATAGTTTTGGGCCTTTTTCCTTTCAAAGGGAATGAGTTTCCATTCAATGATAAATTTCCTTCATTTATTGCAGGCACGCCTGATCCCACAAGCAGTCAAGACCATGTGCTTCAGTCACTCTGTTCAACTCGGGCACAAAGCCTCAACAAAACCACTAAATGAAATCCTGGGCAACCGTCTTTCTTTAGAAGTCACCAATTTGTTATTCAGAGCCAGGCAATGTTATTTTCTAAAAACTTTAAGAGGTTCTTTGGGAACATAAGAGAACAAACAGGTCATGAGGACCCAGCAACACCAAAAAATGGCTCGTTAATGAAGTTGTACAGAAAAAAAACCTTTTTAGTTTGTGCTTTTATTGAGACAAAATGTGAAAAACACTGAAGCAGACTCCCAAAAGCCTGAATATTAAAGATTATATTCCTGAGAAGAACATAAAAGAGTTTGCAAATAAATATAGAGGATTATGACCGATTTTAGCTTTTTAAATAGTTCGTTTTTCTCTTATTTTCTTCTTTTACCGAGTTTAATGCTCTTTTACAGAGCCCTAGAAAAGCTCATGTTACCTATAAACAAAGCTATCAAAACTGCAGCTTGTTCCATCCAGTTCTGAATATTTTTCTGTCAAAACCACACAGAGATGAACACCCTTTTAGACAGGCTTTTAATTGGTGGTATGTCCACTTAACTATGTGTACTATAACAACTTTATTTACTCAATTATCTTTGTGTTGTAGGAACAACCCATTTACTTTGCAGTCAAAATTAATAAAATAATGTAGCCACCATATCTGCACACACCTAAAAGCAAATTAGCTTTTCCACTGATCTAGTCATTCCAAGTACAAAATAAAACTCGAGCTTAATGAATTTGCCTCGAGATAAACTATCCTTGAACTGTTTGCATTAAAAGGGGGTTTTATGTTTGGCTTTATAATAGGCAACAGAGTCAGCAAATCCTTTGATTGTGGAAAACAGCTTCAGCTTTCCTGGACTTTGTACAAGTTTGGTCAATGTACATTTCAGTCCCTGTAATGACCATTGTTTCTGAACTCCAGCACTGTGCCAGAATGCCGGTTCAACCCTAAAGAGCTGAAGGGAAACAAAAACAATAAAACTCTCTGTGCTGCTAAGGCCTGTGTTTTTCAAGCTGGCCCGTCTTTCCCAAAGCAGTGCTGACACGCTCAGGACACGATGCCAGACAGATCCCGACACTCAGATTAACAAGCTAACAGCCCTTCCATGACCCTTTGGCCAAAATACAGTCACCCAAACATTTATTTTGGCAGCTGCAAGTACTGCCATTTTCACCATGTTTCAGAACAAATAAAAAAGGATGACAAGGTTTGTTTTAGGGGAGGCTATCAGACTATACACTTCCCTATTTCAAGTCCTTATAATGGAATATTTAGGTGGTGAAATTATGCCAAGTCTGTTCTTGTGTGCTGCTGGCTCAATCAAATCATTATGGAAAGTAATTACAGTTGATGAAAGGTAATAAAGATTTATGATAAGACCTGAGTTGTAGTTGAGGTAAATGAAAAACACTAACTTTTGAAAGGAGATAGAAATGGTACATATTGCGTATAACCAACATCTTCAGAAGATATTTTTATTTTAAGCTGGTGTGTAAATAAAACCTATGTGAAATCAAACTGACCACTTAGGAAACAACACTGATTGACAATCAAATTCCCATGTTGTTGTGTAAAAGACCTGCAATACTGCAGCTCATCTAAGAGGGCACATCAGTGTGAACTGTATCAAGAAGGTCTGCTGTGTCTGTCAGCTTAGTCTACAGAGGCTGGAGGCACTACTAGGAGAATGGCTACTACAATTGGAGACGTGGAGGAGGCAGTAGGAGGATACAACCCAGCAGTAGGACCGCCGCTGCTGGGTTGTAGGGATAACTTGGCCAGGCTCCTAATGCAGGATGAACAGGAGAAGCACTGCCAGAGCCCTGCAAAATGAACTCCAGAAGGCCACAAATGTGCATAGGTCTGTATGAAACAGATTCCATGAGGATTGTATGAGGGCCTGATGTCCACAGATGGGGGTTGTGCTCTCGATCCAACGCGGTGCAGGATGCTCGACATTTGCCAGAGAACACTACAATCGGCAAATTTGCCACTGGCACGCTGTGCTCTTCCTAAATCAAACAGGTTAACACTGAGCACATGTTACAAATGTGACAGTTTGGAAACACCTTAGAGAGATATCTGCTGCCTGCAATATCCTTTAGCACGACCAGTTTGGTAATGGGTCAGTAATGGTGTGGGGTGACATTTCTTTGGAGGGTTGCAAAGCCCTCCGTGTGCTTGCCAGAGGTAGCATGACTGCCATTAGGTACTGAGATGAGACCCCTTGTGAGATTATATGCTTGTGCGGTTGGTCCTGGGTTCCTCCTAATGCAGGACAATGCTAGACCTCATGTGGTTGGGGTGTCAGCAGTTCCTGCAAGATGAAGGCATTGAAGTTATGGACTGGCCAGCTCATTCCCCAGACCTTAATCCTACTGAGCAAATCTGGGACATAATGTCTCGATCCATCCACCAACGTCTCATTGCACCACAGGCCATCCAGGAGCTGGGAGATTTTTTTAGTCCAGGGCCTTTTCTCGGTTCGCAAGAACATAAGTATGGACTTGTGTTCTTGCCAAGTACATTCTCTACAAGAACATAGGAATGTGTGGACTCGAGCAGAACAGGAGCATGCAGAACAAATCAACAAATCGAGTCAGTTGGAACGGAAATGTACTGATGTCACCACAGGCTCAGCTCCTCTAGACCTGCATTTCAAGTCGTGTTATTAAATAGTCTCTAGATAGTAATAAATTCTTACTTTTTAGTGAGGCAATAATGATTATCACAGTCAGATAAACACAAACCAAATACATGTTTTTTTTCCAAATAAAACCAAAGAAAATGTCAACAGAGCCACTGCTAAGCTGAGAGAGGGCTGCTGCAGATGGGCTAGGGTTAACCCTGGCTGCCGTTAGCTTCGAAGGTCCGCTAGTTGCCACGGTCCTTTCAACATCTAAACTTTTTTTTTTTTATTTAAATCAGTAAATGGGTCATTAATGTTCTACAAATGTACTTTAGTACATGTTGAACTTTTAACCTAATACGCTGACCTCCCCTTGAAGCTGTTGCTGCCGCAGTGCATGCTGGGACAGATGTCAGTCTGGAGAGCGGACAAGTTTGCTCTGATACATGCTCGTACAAAGGGAGGTACGAGAACAACATCGAGGGATTTTGTCCGTTCTTGGTCTTGTGTTCTTTTCGATTGGAACAGGGCTTGACCTGAGGCTGATGATGCTTCACAAGCACATAAGAATGCACAAGTGTACATATTGAGAAATGGCCCAGGTCTAGGAGGAGATCCCTCAGGAGACTATAGGTTCCTCATCAGGAGCATGGAACATGGAGGCCACACAATACTGAGCCTTATTACAAATCTGTTTAAAGGACATTACATCAAAGTTGGATCAGCCTGTAGTATTTTTCCACTCAAATTTTGTGTGTATCTGCAAATGCAGGTCTCCATTGGTTAATACAGTTAATTTCCATTGATGATTTTGTGGTCAACACATTCAGCTTTGCAGAGAACCTAGTATTCAATGAGAATATTTCATTCATTCAGATCTAGGTGTGTTATATGAATGTTCCCTTTATTTTTTGAGTAGTATATATGCAAATTTGTATATAGTATATAAAGAAGCTGTTTGTACAAATGGAACTGCACCTGATGCTTTTTCACAAGTCAAAAGTGTTTTAACTCATGAGGCTGCATGAGTGTAGGTTGAACCCCATCACTCTGCTGCAACAATTACCAACTTTCACCACACATTCCTTATGTCTGCTGACAATAAATATGATTTACAGCGTGAGACGCCGGAAAGAAAGACAGGAATCCCCAACAGTATATCAGGTATATATATCTGTAAGGTGTATCGCTTATTACAACCATCTGCTGAGGAAAATATTGCGCCCCTGAAGACCGAAATACCTGGCTAACACCATCATCTAGGCATTTTTCTCTGTCTGTTTGGCAGGCTATTGTGTTTGCAGAGGCACCTGTTGAAAGAAAAGATGAAATTACATACTGCAGCTTCCCGCTGTCATGTAACAAGCCGTCTTAAACAGTCAGAACCCCCTCAGAGGTTTCGCTGACAAATAATTGAGCTCACAGTCTGGAAGAATCTGGAGTACATATAGCTTTCAAAGCACAAGTTCAGGAGCAACAGGAGGTGAAATTCCAACTACTCAGCTGGCGACAATGAACAGAAAGGACTTTAAGATGTGGAAAGATTTTGCCTGACTGTAGGAAAGAGTCTCACTCTCAGATGATGATCAGCAAGTGAGAAAATAAAGCAATATAATTATGCCCTGGACACCTCTAAAGAAGCACATATTCATACAGTTATTCTTTACAACAGTAGGTTTTCTAGCTTTGGAGGCCCACTAAGCACAGGCATTCATTGCAGTGCATAAAGGACCAGCAATCTAAATTAACTCTAGGAGATTTGCCAACATGTTTCCAAAAGGGCTCCAGTTTTGCAGTAGGATTGCTTTAGATTCTGATCCAATCTTCTCAGAGAGGACTGGAGAGGATTTCACGGAGACCTCCAGGGTAAGTCTAAAGATCCCAAGGTATCCAGAAAGAAAGAGGAATAATTAATAAAATACAGAGATGTTGTAACATGAGCTGCCATGTGGAATATTGTTATGCAACCATAAGCAAAACCTTATCCTATATTGGTGCTATTTAAATGCTTAGAGAGCTCCAAATATTGTTCTCTTTTTAAAGACCATAACACATCAAAGTTATTTCTGCATTAGCTGACTTCGCCCAAAGTAGATACATGGGATATCAGGAGAAATAACCAGCTGCATTATTACTGCTCAGTATTGCAATGATTGAAGCTCTGACGATGTCTTCTTTGCCAAGAGTGCGCACTCAAATATTGGACATTAAAATGGATCTCAGGTCCGCAAAAAGGCTAAGGGGGGTTCAGTCAAGAACAAAAGATGCTGCACCTGAAATAATATATTGTTAACAAAACTGCAATCCTTTTCAATTATATCAAACACACAAAATTAAAGTAATGAATGCATTTTGGTTTAATGTAAAGCTTTAATCTAAATAAAGAAAAAAAATTCAAGATTTCTCACTTTTAAATCCACCAAAGAATAGATCCCTCACTCTATTTTTGATCAACTCAAAAGAGGGTCCTTTAATAATATTTAGCTTTGTACATCATCAATATTTGAGGAGGAATTTCAAATATGTCTACAGGGAGAATGTATCCTCTACAACCAGAAGAACTCTGCCTAAGAGAAATGGACAGAATATTAATGCACTTAAGATTTTTTTTCTACCAATCATTCATTTTTCCTTTATGTTTTTGAGACAGAAGACTTTCAAGTTTTCAGCAGGCAGATCATTTTGCTACAGATCAGGACAAGTTATGTGATTCAGCCCCCATGCGCCTGATAATTGAAGACATGAGCTGCTGCAGTTTTCAGAGTTTTCAGAGATTTCCCTGTATGGGTTTGTACTGTAACGGTCCCATTGTGTTATGTAATTGCATTCCTGATGGATATTTGAGATGTAGGATAACGTGAAGTATGAGCCGGGAAATTGAAAGGAAATTTAGAAAACCTTTTTTGGAACTTGTGTCTTTACAACCCACAAAAAAATGCAATCATTTTGAACAAATGAAATATTGTGTTTGGTAATGTAATAAATTTGAATTTGGTTAAAGAAGTAATGTATTTACTTTGTTTGCCAAAATTAGCAGTTCAATTTACAAAATGACAATCTATAACAGTACATGCTTGGTTTTGAGTTCCGCATTGGTCTGAAATCAAGCAGCAATTCAGTGTAAAAAGACATTTTTGAACCATCTTAACCTTTTAGGTGGAAAGTAAATTAAATCTACTTTAATATCAAACAGACCAGAACGGTGTAACAGCAGACTTTTAAATGATCCCACATGATATATATCTTATTTTGTATAGTTTCAAGAGAACTTTAAGAAAATATTTCAACAGGGGGCTTACTACCTTTTTTAGACAAGTAAAGTGATACACAAGAAACTGTATGAAGATAGAAATTAAGTGTTTTTCTAGCAGGATTTTTCCTGCTCATTTGTGGAAAACCATAAAGGAACTTTTCAAAATCAGAATATGCACCATAGATAAGCACAAATGTCCTCTTTAGATGCAAAAATGAGGTGTCTTCCACAGCAGGGGTCGTTTTCCCAGGTCAAGCACCCCCAAACTGATGGTGAGATGGAGCGGGGACCCCCTAATTATATATATATTGTATGAAATTGTGTTATATCAAACTGGTCCTATGGTCACTCCATTACAGATGTAGTCATGTTACAAAAGTAACTTTGCCCTGGGATTATTAAAGTATTTCTGATTCGGATTCCTGGTTGATGGGACACTTGTTGTGAATGAAACGGTGTCCAGCTTGAAAGAGCTCCTGTGTGTCGCTGAATGGGTGCATTGATGACTGAAAGACATCTTTTGCCTCCGTTTATCGGTTTACTACAGTGTGTTGAATTCATGTTAATGTGGATTTAAAGACAAAAAAGTCTAATCAACCAAAACTTTCGTGGCCCCCATGCAGTACCTCCGTGGACCCCCTAGGAGTTGCAGACCCCCTGTTGAACACCGTGCTACAGGAGGCTGATGTGTTGCCGCCTTCCTGGAATCGGTGAACAAACTTGGAAGACATCAAAGAAGCTCAGTGCAGCACAAATAAAGTGCTCAGTTTTTTGCCACAAACCATTTAACCTCCATCTTAATGGGACAATTTTTGACAATTAATATTTTAACCATTTTTCTAATTACAAAGAAAATGTAAAAGATGAAACTCATTGTGTGCAGTTGACAGTTTTTTTTTAATCAGGAGTTTTGATCCCCGGAAGTGTTCAACTGTTTTCTTATTCAAATACAAGTCATACACTGCTGATTGTTAACACCACGGTCAAATAATGCCATTACATTGTCTCTGATGGTATTGATTATCTCCCTTAAGAGGTGCCATTCTTAAATGCAAGGCATCCATGAAAATGCAGAACTAAGAACATGACAGAAAGTCGCACTAAACTTGTCCATATCTCCCCATCATGACACCGCTCCTAATGCAGATCTAGTGTAACAGGCAACCTATGCACTGAAGAGGAAACACCAAAATGTTGAGAAAACAGGATGACATGGGGGTACTATAAAGACTCAGATATCAACATAATCCGGTTTCCTCAGCAATTTGCAATTATCCTATAATTTATGATGTTTGACAGATGTTTCTTGCAGCAAAAAGAGATAGTAATTTTTTTTGTCTTTTTTTTTTTTTTTTCATTTGACCTATTTTTATATTGAAGTTTAAAACCACTGGTACAGGTTGAGAAATGGGTTAGTTTAGTCAGGGACATGCTCTAATCATTAGTTGAAGCTCAAGTGTGTTTGTGTGTCAGTGCAGCGCGTCTAATGAGAATCAGGAGACCCTGTTTGGCTTCCAGTGCTGGGAGATTATAAAGAGCTATTAGATGTTACATCGTGTTCTCTACCTGCGGGCGACTCGTTGCAAGTCATGCAAAAACAAGTACACTTAGCCTCACAGGCAGGAATGTGATACTTTTATATAAAGGCTGAACTGATGCCATTTCTGTATTAACATGAGGCAGGTGTCAATCGTTAATTTTCAATTGCTGACTCACTAACAGAACCAACCCTTCTGGGAAATGGTGTATTGGCTTATGCTAGACAAATATCTGATGGTGTAATTTTGAATTGTAGGCCTATTATCCTCATTATAATTTAGATTTTTAAGGTTTCATGTTTTAGTTTTTTGGTATCACTCAGATAGCACATGTGTCAGCATTTCTGTTTGATTTAAATCTCTAAAGCTTGCTTTATACTCACTGCATTGAACATGGCGCAAGGCTGTGGCCAAAAACTGCGCAGACATGCGCATCTCCAAATTTTTGGAATTTGGCGCTGACCGCGCGCAGTTTTTCTGTACTGATGTCAAATGGTGCAGAAGGTTCAAGTGGAACAGCTTGGCTAAATGTAATGTTGTTACTGTTTAATCAGTGATTAAAAACAGCATACGGGTGAGTTTATAGCAAAAGTTTGGGGTAAAAACAAGGATTTTAGTTTCTGTTTCCATCACATATAGCATAAAAAAAGTCTGAAACCATTACTCATTGTAAAGTATATACTGCATTCAGCCTTTATTTGGTAAAACAAAGTTTTTTCATATCATATCAAAATAGACGTATACCAAAAACCAATCAAATGTATTGTAAGGTATCACACCAGTATATATTTATATAACAACAAAAAAACTAGATTAAAAAAATTTCTAAAAAGTGCTTTAAATCACTCATACCTGTCTTAATACCTGCTTGGTCAGATGCTGAAGTTTAATAAAAAAAGGCAAGGAAAGCAGAATAAAGCATTAGCCTCGCTGCATGCAGTTAGCCAAGCCTTGTTGCTAAATAGTTCTATAAACCTGTCAATCAGCCACAAATAAAGTAGCTTTAAGCTCTGGATGCAGGAGAGCTCCACCTCAGGATAGTCCTATCTTTTGCATCGGAGAGGAGTTTCTGCACCTTGACAACTTTTAATTAGAGTCAATGGCCAAAGATGCTGGTGAAGATTCTTAGACATCCAGGTCATAGTCATTCCAACAAATTAAAAAACAAACCACTGGACTTTGTTTCCAAGTTTGAAGACAACTTTCACCAAATTAGGTTCAATTTCCATGTTTTCTAAGCTATAACAAGGCTTTTGTTTGTGCCACTCTATAAGCCTGGAACTCAACGCTACTCCAGACATTTTGAATAGAAAAAGCTTCCTGGATGGGAAGCATAACATCTTCCAACTTTGAAAAAAAAAAGTCCAGTGGATTGTTTTTTTTTTTCTTTTTTAATTTTGTTGGAATGGCCAAGGATTTTTCCGCCCCAGAGCGGAAATACGTCACCAATCCGACGACGAATTAAACCGGTTTACTCGTCATTAAAGATTAATTATTTATCTTGCACATCTAAAAAAAAATATTATATTATTTGAAATATTTATTTGTTCTTTTTTACGTCTTAAATAAGGTCACTGGGTGTGTGGGCCACTGGTAAAAACAGCACTAGATAACTTGGACACCATGACCGTCTAATATTTGAAAGAAAAAAGGGAGTAGTGTTGCAAAAATAGGTGACATGGTGATCGTCATTTCTTGGAAGTGGTTGCTAATTTAAGGAAACTCAGATAATTTCAGTTAAGTACGAGAGAAATTGAAGATGCAATAAAATTCTAGATAAAAAGAGAAATAATATTTTCTATGACATGTTGAAACAAGTCTGTGGTTCATTCGCACAGCAGGGATTGTTTATAACTTTCCTCAGTCTGTTTGTAGTGAAGTTAAACTGAACCACTTGATTAGAATCAAGCAACAGCTTATCCAGCACTGTGCATTAGAACTACCTTATTGGATAATTACCACAATAAGCAAGTGTACAAACATCTCTAATGAAGTCGTCTGAGACTATTTCTTTAGTTCAATATATCAAAGGGTTTAGTTCATTTTTTTAAATAGAAGTTTTGTTTTCCAATAAAAAATATTCATGGACGTCACCACACTGTACCAAAATGAAACTTAAAACATGTCAATAGTTTTAGAAAAGTTGTGTTGCACAGTTTGTTTTGCAGCGGGATAATGATAGATTTCTTTGTTCCTTCCTCAAAGAATTGTCTTACCACAACAACTGGAGCCATCCCTTCACTGGAGCAAACAAGACAACCAGTGTCCATCCCTAAAAGGATTCAAATTTCTGTCATGTGCTCATTCTGTGCAACAGAGGGCACTACTGTGTGTTGCCCTTATTTTCTGTTTCTGCATAATCTGCATTGCTTCATTTTCTTTCCAACTGTACGTGTGTTTTGATTTTCTTATGTTTGTCTGGGGCTGTACATGTGAGGGCAGTATTCATTTCTTTCTGGTTGCAAACACAGACACACAGGCAGATTTTTATCTAATATTGCACCCCAGTTGTTTTCTCTTACTGTCTCCCTCTCTCTCACTCATTCTCCATTACAACGGCTCTCTCTCCATGAATGAGGGGTTTGTTTGGATTTTCCTCCGGCTTTCCGCTGTTCACCATCACCCTGGTTTTGCTCTTCATTTTCTGGCCTGGACACAAAACTCTGCAAAGGAAATGATTTCTGACTGGGAGAGATGGAGGTGGAATGACAAACTAATATATCCTAGCTTTGAACCTGACTTAGACTCAAATAACTCCAAAGTGCCCAGCCTGCAGCCAAAACTTTGTTTCCACTACCTTTTGCTACAGCACAGACAGTCCTCATAAAAGTCTCTAGTTGCCTAAGTGAGTTATTCAATAACGGACAGAGGAGTTTTATTGAACTGTACTGCAGGTTCGTGTGTGCAAATGAGAATCTGGCTAAGAGTCCAATCCCCTTTGAGCATCCACAGGCACAGCAGCTCATCATACAGCAATAAAGGTTCAAATCTGTATGTATTCCTCATGCTCATATTGCAGCTTCTATTCTTGCACCGATGTCTCTAATCAACCAAAAAATATCTGCTGCTCCCTTTCGTTTTATAAACTTGTAACCCAACCCAGGCCACATGCAGTTGAGAGCAATGTAGGTGTTTTGCTCATAGGTGGTTCTAGGCAGGGGCCAACGGGGGCCAGCGCCCCTAGAGAACTAATCCTGGCCCCTGTAATGGCCCCTGTATTTAAAACATACATTACAAAAAATTGACATATAAGTCAATTTTCTCAAAAAGGGTTATATTTTGCCTCAATGTGAGCAGTAGGTAAGAGAATTTACAAATGTAATAAGATGATTTCAATAATAATAAAAGAAAAATCAATCTTCTTATTTCAAGTAGTTTGTATGTAATTATCTTATTTTGAGGGGGAAATACATTTTTTTTTGGGAATCATCTTATTTACCTCTGCATTTTAAGAAGTTTTAGATTAATTTTTGCTGTGTCCTATGATTATATCCACTGACAGAATGGACTGCACTCAAATCTTAGATCTTGTTTTGAGATTTACTATTTTCATGATTTCATGAAGTCTTGTAAAGTGCAATCGCCTAACTGCATTAGCAGAGTATTGCACTTACTTTAATCTGAATCCTCTCAAAAGCAATCTTGTCTTGCTTATTGTATCAATCTCCAAACGAGACCGTGAGTAGATGGACAGTTTTTGCAGCATGTAACTGATGATAAATGACTTGGACCAATTTAATCAATCACCTTTACAATTTACTTTTAAACAATGAAGTCACCGTAAAACTTCAGCCATATTAAGATACAACCAGGTTTTCATCATCATAACGGCACTACCCTGGCTCCCCGGAAAGCTTTGTCTAGATCCGCCACTGCAGTTACTACCTTTGGTAAAGGAGCATAACTTTTGCTCGTTTACCAAAAGGTAGTAGGAGCAGATCACGCCATAATGATACGAGAGCTGGAAAATAGAAAATTATACTGCATCTAACCTCAAAAGCAAATAAGCAGGGATACACTTCTTCACTTTTAATAATGAGCAAGAAGCCGGACAAATATTGTCATCCAGCTTCAAACACAGTCCTATAGTTTCAGGTGTCTAAGTGGGAACAGAACTCTTGTGGAAAGATAGACGGAAGTATATTAGCATGTTTTCTGCAAGTTACGGGTTTTGAAGAATCACATTCTTTAGTTACTGAATGATCAGTTTCTTTGCAGTCTGTGGTAAATCCTTGCTGGAAGTTTGCAGAACAGACGGACTCTTCAGTTCTGCCACTATTCCACTGCAGCTTGCAAAAACAATCAAGCCCTATAACAATGATAATAATACGGTCACATGTTTACGTCAAAGGAGAAATTAAAAGCAGATAAGTAGGCCGGCTGTGTGGTTGAACTAATCCAAAACCGTAAGGGGATGCTTTTTTCCCCTCCTTTTGCTGAAGGTTGACATTTAGTTCTAAACTGTGGCTTCAGGCAGGCAGTCAAAAGGAGGGCAGCCAGAGGATCAGAGCTGATGTATGATAAAGTACAAGAGTGGCCAACTCACCTTCTTCTTGCTACAGTAGATCTGCCATTTCTTCTCGTCAGGCAGAGCAAACATGGCCTCTCTGTTCTTGTCAGTCAAGTCCAGTTCATCCTGCAACAATAATAAGAGAAGCTTAGGCTACACAGCTTTTATTTCTGTTAGTCTGTACAGAGAAAAAAAGAATAACAATGACACAAAATCAAGGCACCGTCATTCATTATTTTTTCTTCTTATTATTATTTATATTATTATTTAGTCATTGAAATGACAAGAAAAAATATCTTAGAAGTCACAGATCAGTGAAGTTGGTCAAAAGGGTTCTTGTCATTTTGCTCTATTGCCATTTTTGTACTTTTGTAAGTTTTATTTTTTGTTTTATAAGCTGCTTTTTTCTGGTAAGAAATGGTTAAAAAGTAGCCCGGTTGGTTCAGTCAGCAGAGCATGAGACTCTTAATCTCCGGGTCATAGGTTTTAACCCCACGTTTGGCGAGCATCTCTTTGCCCAATCCATCAACGTAGGTGGTAGCTTGCACAAGACTTTGACGTTTCCACTACCCATAGGTGGGTTTTCTTGCATCTGAGTGCTGTTGTTATTTAGGGGAGTGGTGGCCTAGTGGTCAGGGTCTTGGAATCCTGAGGTTGTGAGTTCGAAATCCACTCCCACAGACTGCCACTCTGGGTCTTTGAGCAAGACTCTTAACCCCCTGGTGCTGCACAGTGGAAGTCCACTGCTCCCCAAATGGGATTGATTAAATACAGAGAGTTAATTTTTCCATTGTGAGATCAATAAAGTTCTATTTTATTTTTATTTTAATTTCCTTTTCCCCTGTGGTACTCACAACTCTATTAGTACCTGCCAGAAGGGTGCACTTTACCAATTTGTCAGCTGACAATTTCAAGTAACTTTTACTAATTCACACGATCAAATAAAAGAGTTAAGTTGTTTGCAGAAAATGGCCAGTCAGTCAGTCACATAGATGCAACTCAGTGCATTTAGAAATCTAGATATGTGAAGAAAGGGATGTGAGAGACCAAACAAGGCATGGCAGTATCTATTTTCTGGGATTTTCGAATAGACAATATATTTTTCTTATACAGAATGCTCAGAAAAACTAAGCAAAACCTTGTGTCCTAAAGGTTTAGCACACAAAGATTTCTATTGAATGTTAGAAGAAAATAGGCAAACTAGTTCAAGATGACAGAAAGTCAACAGTAGCTCAATGGCCATTCATAGAATAGCTGAATGTTATCTTTGAATGCACATGTTGAAGCAGCAGTGACTTTACCAATGGACACGCCTTTCAGCTCAAAGAAGCTGTAGCTCTCTTTCACAGCGGTTAACACAATTTAAGAACTGCTGATAGGAACTTTTCCCTAATCCTCTTTATTTAACTGCTACATTCAGATCTTAGGGTCAGAATCTGGTCTTCACAAGTGTTTCCCAACCCTGCGAACAGGGTTGGGAAACACTGGTGAAGACCTCAGGAACCCATTTCCTGTCTTCTGTTTCACCTTATACACATGACCAAAAATAATGCGTGGTTAACAGACATCTGCAGCACTTGATCACTGCTGAGGCTGAACATTTTGATTCATCCTCAGCAGTGATGTGCTGAAAAAAAAGACATGAAATTTTACATGGAGTGGTTGGACAACGGCAGTTTATAGAGCATAGGTCCTTTTCAATTTAGGTTGGTGTATAAAATATATGGACCAGTGAATGTAGACAACAATTCACTTAAAAGTCAGATCTAAAAATCAATCACACATTTTTCAATTCAATTTGGTTTATTTATATAGCGGCAATTCACAACACATCTCAATGCACTTTAGAGAGACAATTCAAACAGATCATACAGGCAAATGGTGTCAAAGTTTTCAATCTATGGAAAACCAGTTGATTGCATTGACTCATTGACTCAAAAGCAATCCCTCCAAGTATGCTTGTAGCGGCTTGTTTTGTTTTTATGACGGAAATTGCGGAAAACAACCCGTGAAGTTGGACCAGCTAGAAGAGCGAGGTGCGCGGGAACGCTGGGACCCTTTTCCACCTGGATCCCCGCCCTGTTTCGTCATCATTTCCATGCTTTGCTGGACAAACTCGCCCCCACTTCCTCATCGCCTCGGCTGCATCTAGACCCACAGCGTATGCGGAGACCACACTTCAATATTGAGCATAAATCAAAAATGCACAAAACAACTCAGCTGGAGGATGGCCGGTAAATCACTGCTGCAGGAGTATAACCAGGCCTTAAGGCTCTTAGGAGCAGGTGACTGAGTAGGTGAAGGAGGATGTTGAAGCTCAGAGAGGAACGGTGGGGCAAGATCAGGGATTTAAAAGCAAATAAAATGGATTCTAAAATACATAGGAAGCCAGTGGAGTGAGGCTTAAATGGGGGAGATGTGCTCATACATGCGTGTGCCATTTAGAATTGCAAAACTGGCAAAAGCTTGAATTGACCCAGAACAATCAGGTTTACACAGACAGCTTTGATAGTCTAGCTGAGAACTGTCTTTACTCACTAGAGAGGAGCATTTTAAAATTCCCCCAACCGCCTGGCTTAATTCTTCATGTTAGCACAAGGAGCCCCCTCCACCCTTTGAAATGCATATGAGCCCTGGAAATGAGTCTCTGCAGGCCAAAGAGGAAAAGCAAAGTTTGGAAAACAAAGATGCATAAATCAGATGCAAGGAGAGTCAAATAACAGATGAACAGGCACAGAAAGGATCAATGAAAAATCATTACAGTGAGGATGTTGAAACCAATGGAACAAGAGGCAAAATAAGAGGAGCTTCAGTCCTGAGGATTTGTGCTCAACTCCAACTAATCTCCTCATAATGGTTTTGCTACCATGACGTCAGCCACAAGCAGCAGGCCTCAAAGGATGTCTAGAATGAAGATGGTCACTGGTGACAGAGGTGGGCCCCCTTTTACTCCACTCCACTAAGTTTTTTTTTTTCCAACAACTCTGCTGGACAGCGAAAACAGAGGCTTCCAAAATTCAAATTGACACTATGAAGAATGACATCATCCCTGGCTCATTCCTTTCAGTGGGATATCCAGCAGAAGCATTGCTGTGGCTTTGGTAGAGAGGGAAAATATCTGAGGGTGTGAATTTAAAATAGGGTATAACACAGACACAGAACTTTTTTTTTTTACTTTAAAGAACAGGATTTCAGCGACTATCATCAGCATTAAAAGGAAAAAAAAAATCTAAGATCATAGGAAAATCTTGCCATTATGTGGCAGCTGAATATGTAATCTCTGTCACAATGTCCTTTGGTATCTACAGATTTTGCTCTTGAGCGCAGTCCTCTCTCTCTCCATGCTCAGCTCATCTCTGGCCCGTTGCCTGGTCGTAGGGTCAAAGCCCGCTGTCAGATCTGAGGCTCTTTGGAAGAGCTAAATTCTGTGAGCCTGTGAGAATCTGTGAGAATGAGACCTCTGGACGATGACCAGATGGGAGTTGAGCCGAGCATCTTATCCTTATGCAGCTTGTGCTCTCACTCTTGCTAATACTGAGGCCTCTCTATTCATAGGCTTTATATGGTGAGAAGCAAGGATGTTAGAACTTCTTTACAAAACCAAATCCCAAGGTGAGAAATGTACAGGATATTTCATTTTAAGTATGGAATCATCTGCATATGGAGTAAATGCTGAAAAAGTCAATTTATGAAAGATGGTGATCATTTGATTTAATGATGGTTAGTTTTCTTTATTTTTTTTGAACACAAGAACAAAAGATTGATAACAAAATGAGGGCAAGTAAGATTTTTCTTAAAATTCTGCAAATATCAGTCAGTATTATAATAATACTAATATTAGCGTCTAATACTTTTAATGTTAATTAACCAGCTTGTGTTTGTAACTTACTTAAATACTTCTAGCAATATAGGTTTCCTCTTTTTTCTAACACATGTCTATTAAAATAAGATCAGATAAAGAAAAATAAGCATTATACCACAAGTAGATTTTAAGGTTTGGTTTTAAAAAGCATTGCATTTCATTAAATATTTTTTCAATGTTTTATTGTACGTATGTTTGCCTTCTTGGCAAATAAATAACCCTTATCAGCTCAATTGCACTGGGGTTCTCTATATTTTTTGCACAAATCTACTACAGACCATAAAGTACCCAAGATGTATTTTCCTTGAAAATAAAACCCGTATCTTTAAATGCAGTGTAATATTGTATAATTGGAAACATTTTCCAGCCATTAATGTGATCGTTCTGACTATTACTACTTCAAAAGGGCCCTTGGTCAGATAAATGTAAAATATGAACAGGCAGCTAAAAAAAATTGTAACATAAATCCATCATCTATTGTTTTGTTTAAGCACCTTTCGATATTTTTTTTTATAATTTAGTCTTTTTTTGACCTAAATGAGTCAGAATGCCACAGCTTGACTTGACTTGGGCTGCTAAAGGTTATTTTAAATCAGATTGTAAAGATATCTATTCTCTATAATTTTGCCAGGAAAACGATTAGTTCGAAAACCCCGGCTAGACCCATGGTTTGCAATGTTACTCCGGTGATACTTTACATTGTAAAAATCTGGACTTTGTCAAAAAAGAAAAAGAAGCTGCAAGGAAACTCAAAGTAGGACGGCTTATAAATGAGGGAAGGGCTGAATGGTGAAACTGCAGCAAGAACTGCTACAAAAGTATTACATTGTAATTGCACACGTGTCCATCCTGATATTTAAGTCCCTTATTTATTTATTTATTTTTAAAAATGGCAGGATAAATGCAGCAGTAAAGGTGGAGGATGTTTTAAAATGGATCACCAATTACATAATTTTAAAGAAGAAAATACACTTTTCAGATGCACTGTATTACATATAAACAAACTAATCTGGATGATGTCTTACTTCAGTCTTAATAACTGTTAAAACACACAAACAAACAAAACCCAACTTAGACTGTTGACAGGATGAATGTTTTAGATGAATTGCAAAAGGTAAGTATAGCCATGTAGGGTTATATAAGATTTTAGGGGATAAATAGAATAAAAGCAAAAGTGAAAATGAGACCGGGGCAGCAAAATGTCTTAAGAAACTCAAAATGTGGCATTTGTAATTCCATTAAGGTCAGTTTCCCAAAGGCAAAATATTCCTCATTGGAATTTAAAAATGAGAAAAGGGAAAATATTAAGTTTTGGATGAGGGCATGATGGGATGTTCTTGTCATAGCTGTTGAAAGATCTTTTCATTTTCCAGTTATGTAACATTCCTCAGTTTTCCTCCATCTAGCCCCATAGCTTTCAAACAAGCTCCAATATCACATCCACAACACATTAATCGCCTCATGACCCGAGCAACACTCCACAAAACAGATGATTTCTTTACTCTTCCAAAACAAAACCCAAGACTTTCCCCTTTGTAGTAGTAACCCTCCCTATCAATATGGCCCCTTTGTCCTACACAAGCACGTTTCACTCGGGAAATCACTTAAACCAAAGCTAATATTGTTTCACCTGCTGCTTGAGAAGGGGAAAAGTACATACCTCCAAATCCTTTCATATTTCACTCAGAGCTGCCAGCTGCATAATGTTACCCAATTCTTAAAGGTTGTAGAGGTGAGATCTGATCGTCATGTTTGCTGCAGATTAATCTCTTCTGTCACTTAATTTCCTGCTTCCAAATGCTTGTGGGCTTCTCAGATTAGCCGATATGATCCAAAAGATAATACAATGTTACAACACAGCAACTTTTAAAACCGAAACAGATTTAGAAGGATTTAAATCTTTGGTGCACTTGCAAAGCTGTAGCATTTCCCCAAAATAGGTCAAAAAGCAGGTTATTAATGTTACACTTGCCTTTAGCAATAATTGTAGGGATTTAGAAAGAAGAGTTGTATTTGCGTTTATCAGCATTTTGGTTGACTGCTGGGCTGCTGACTGGACCGGATCTCAGCAGAGGACCATGAGTTGCCCGTCCTCAGCCGGAGGAGGGCCGGTAAGGCAGGCAGTGGGTGTCCAGGCTACTGTCAACGGATTGGGTTCGCTCTGTCCCCCGCTGGCTCCCTGCCCCCATCCGCTGGGGTTCCCAGACCAGCCCTGGAGCTGATGGCTCGGTATGAGTGCCCGGTGTGTTTCGACTACGTGCTGCACTGTAGTCGACCAAAATCCCGGACGATTTAAAAGTTCCACCCAAACATTATTTTTAGGTATGAAAAGTAGGACATGTCCTAGAAAAAGAGGACCTCTGGTCACCCTACCCCCCAACCACTAGGCCACCCAAAGCAGGCATTAGCGTGAAGGGTCTTGCCTAAGGACTAGTGTTGCACCGATACCAGTATCGGCCAGGGCCCCGATCCAGCACAAAAATTGTGAAATCTGTATCGGCAAATACCTACAAATAGGGCACCAATACCATTTTGAGAGCCAAAAGTTTGTTCAACTATTGTCACCCATTTCAAGTAGGCAATACAAAGTTCTACAGCAAAAAGGTATGCAGCAGCTTGACAAAGCCATGATGACAATTATTTTACATCTAAGTATTATGCAGTTCTTCATAATGCAGTTCGGTATGGTATCGGCCGACACTGCAAAGCCAGGTATCGGGGCCAAAAAAGGGCATCTGCGCAACACTATTAAGGACCCATACTGGCAACTCATTCCAACTGGGATACAAACCAAGGCTTCCTATTTGGACGGGGGACTTAACACTTGAGCTAGCTAAAGTGCAGTTAGTATTACAGAATAATGTATCAAGAGGTAGAAATTAAGTAACAAGAGAAAAGTTAGGACCTTAAAACAGTCTCACAAAGTATAATATCCTGAGATAATGTGTTACCAGTTTTTGTATAAAACAAGAAAGGCCATCTAGAAAACAGCCCCATGCTTAAGGACGGTCATGGTTTGTTTTTTTTCCAGCCGAAAGAGCTGGAAAAAACTTCTACAGGAAGTTTGAAAAACGGTGAGGAATGTACAGTAAAAAAAACCTTGAAGGTAACTATGACAGTAAAAATAAAAGATGGCATCTCAGAGTAGCCAAGAAACTATTAAAACCCCACATAGCACTGTCCTTTAAAAAAAGCATCCTAGGTAAATTAAAAATAAAAAATAAATAAAAAAAAATTCTGTCACATCATTAGAAATATAAAACAAAATGGCAGCAGTTTACTAAATATAACTGTAGCTTCAACTGCAATTGTTTGCTTTGGTCATACAAGAGTAAGGCTAACATCTAGAGGAGGCCAGATCGATACAAAATATTAATTTCATTAATATCTAGTCAGTACCGTATTGATACTCCAGTGGTGAGATCTAACCTTGGCTTCAGAATTACTATTGT
This sequence comes from Cyprinodon variegatus, assembly GCF_000732505.1. NCBI lineage: Eukaryota > Metazoa > Chordata > Actinopteri > Cyprinodontiformes > Cyprinodontidae > Cyprinodon > Cyprinodon variegatus. Next base: position 63,079 of record NW_015151358.1, read on the forward strand.
TTGCACAGGTACGGTTTCGTCAGAGGTGCTGTAGAGCTGCTTCCATCTTAGCACGGAGTGGAAGCAGAGGCAGGTTGTCAGGTTTACATTTCAGGTCCTGTTCCTGAATTCTGACTTCTTTACTAAGATACTATTGTTTTTGCAGCTTTGTTAGGTGTACATTTTTTGTGTGACCACCATCAAACAAGATGGCTCATGTGTGCAAAGATGTGCAAGGAGGTAACAATGCAATGCATGTCAGAATGTGCATCGGTGCTGAAGTTGAGCCAATAATATGACTACCGGTACCTACAATAACTGTGTCTGTTATGAATCTTTTACGTTAATATTTGACCTTGCAGAAACCTGCTCCTCTGCACCTCTGCGAGTGTCACCTTTAAACAACGTCAATAAAATTGGACTTTTGTGACTAAGGAATCTTAAAAATCGTATATACTATCTAATCAATTAAGTACATTAGCATTATATATGTCAATATGGAAAGCACCTTAAAACATCAGCCTACCTCAAGAATGCAGTGCTGTTCACTGTGTGTTATGCCATCTGTGGGTATTGCATTGAATTTCTTCTGAAACAGTCTATTGTTTTTATGTTTTTTTGTGTATCTTTTGTCCTTGTTACATGTATGTTTCATCTTTGGTCCGTATTTCTTGTTACATGTACCATATGTTTCTACTTGTACCTTTAGCTTCCATCCTGTGGGACTAAGGATGGAAACTAGTCTTGAGCTCAATCCAAGGGTATTTTCAGCTCCTGCTGTTCATTAATACATGCTGTCCCTTTCAAATAAAGAAAGAACTAGATCTGAAAGTGCTTTAGGCTTAGGCTGTACAAAAAGAAATAACATTTTTAAGACGCATCGGAAGACTGAAACATATGGGGTACAACAACATATTTAGACATACTACCAATGAATACAGTACATACTACAGTAAAGACACATAAAAGCATTTAAGACATTAAATGGCTATACATCACTTTTAGCTTTTGCAACATAAGCAGGGAGGACAGATGCAGGAACTCTACATGTTATCCTGCTACAGTCTCATTGTCAGACATTGAGGTGCAGGAAAGGCAGGCAGGAAATCATAATAGACCTCAGGGGAGATTACAGGAAGCTGGACTTGCCATTATTGACCTAAACAAGATACATTGAGTTTTTCTCTTGTATGTCTTAGCTTTTTTTTTTTTTTTCAATCCACTTGTACATTTTGACAAACTATAAGATGCTATTTCTTTAAAACAACTAGAACATGCACATAAAGGAACTTTACAAAAAATAAAGGTCAGGTCATCTGATGGCCTTGGCAGGGCTTGGCACAAGAAACCTAATAGGCCCCACCCATGACATTCACCATCATGATTACATTTTCACATAAGCCTATTCAGTTGTTTATAGTCATTAATTTAATTGAACTTGAATTATATGTTAACTAATCATTATGTGTCAATGATCATTTGATTCATGTGGTAGTAAAATTCAAGAATCTATTCAAAATCTAATTTTATTATTCCTCTTGACATCCACCTTTTTAAGTAATCATCTATTTTGCATACCCAAATACAAAAGCAAAAACAAAAGTAACTGAAGGCCAAATTGCTTGTGTAAGGCATCATTTGAAAGCTAACATTTTCTAGTTTCTGAAAATATAAATAAGAAAAGTTTGACTAAAACACAGCCTAATCTGCATCAGTTAAAGCATCACTCCTATTTTTATTTTTCCTTCTTGAAAATAGGTATTTTTTGAATAGCAGTAACAAAGATGTGTTTGATAGTAAACATGTGTTTTTAAATGAATTCTGCATCAGAATTAACAACTGCAAAAAAAAAAAAAAAAATTCAGACATCTAGTTATAATTCACAATTCACAACACATGTCATTAAAAGGCGCTTCACAAAATTTCTGGTGTATCTCCAAACCTCTCAAAAGGTCTCAAACTATTCCAAATTGTGCTTATTGCTTTTCCACAACAATTTGACACATAAAATGACACCGAAGCATTTTGATCGCCGTAAAAATTTTTGGAGCAGGCATTTTTCCATTTTTCTAACATTTCCATATGGTGATCTAGCAGTGTGCAATTATCCAGTTTCTGCTCTGCCTTTGCTCTCTAACCATAACCAGTTTATTTAAATTAGCCTTTCTCACTATTATTTGAAAGCTAATTTCCTTTGGAGCCAAAAATGTCTTGTGGACTTAACCAACGGCAGCGGGACTTTATGAGGCATGATATGATGGGACTCTGTGCGTATTAGACTCACAGATAGGAAGTGCTCGTTTTGTATTTCGAGGGCTGTCCCTTAGTGGAATCTAAACCAGAATCGATGGGGACACTACACTGCTTTGTAGGCTGGAAAGTGATGAAAACAAACATACCCATCCGAAGGCCAATGCATCAGAAAGTAAATCTTATTAGCAGGATGATAAACATTAGCTCTAATGGCAAAAAAATGACTTCATGTGGGGATCTTCACATCATGCAATGTTTTTATTACAATTATGTTGGATTACTTTCAATCTGTGGACCCTTATGGACAAAAGAATACAAACAGTTAAAGATTGGACTTATGATATGGCCTCAGGATCACTTAAAAGGTAGGAAGTCGAAGCATTACTTTAAAAATTATGATTGATCTTGTGATATATCTTTATTAATTGCGCTTTTGTGTCCATAAAATTAACTTGGTGATTGAATTATGGAGAATCTAAACTTTTTAACAATGTATAACATGTCTATATTGGTAAAAGTTTAACTATTGTTATTTTCATGCATACTGTTGTGTTTAATAGAAATACACACAAAGGTTTTCTGGCAACCTGGTGGATTTTAAGAACTTGAATACATTTTAAACTCATGCATAGAAATGCCATCTCTGTACATTGATTTTTGGCTTCTTATAAGGCACATCCTCACAATGTCTTAAACACTTGGTCATTAAGTATAAAGGATTTATGTAATACAAATAATCTACAGACAAAAATATCTAATCATGTATTTATTTAGGATAAGGAGAGAATGTTGTTATTCCAGCTTACGCATATGAAGTATATCTGAAGTAAATAGCACATTGGCACTTTTTATTTTTTAGAAAGTGTAACCCTTTTAGCTTTTCATACCTGTTGCAGTTTCAATAGTTCAAACGTATACGCTGCTTGTGATGCACATGTTGAGATCTGAGTTCAGAATGTTACGGGCAAAACCTTTCTGTAGGTAAAACGGAACTGAAGGTAGATTTTACCCGGGGCTGGAGGAATACTTCTTATATAATTAGGGTTTCTATGTGGTATTGAAGAAGTTGCCTGACCTACAGCTGTGGGAAGTTTTAGGTTGAATATGTTCCAATGTCTTGCTGTAGTGCAGAGCATTTAGTAGGATACTGGTTGAGTTAGTAGCCAAAACCTTTTAAAAGGGATAGTAAAGTGTAATGGGTTCCTCCTCATTACTGAAAGGGCAACTGTGGAGGGAAACAATTTATGCTTCATGTGTTTGTAGAGAATAAATGAAGTCCAGAGACACTGTTCAAAGGCAGTCTGATGAGTCATAAACCCTCTTTGATGTTTTAGTCAGTAGCTGCCTCCAGCCGACAGGCCTCGTCTAAACAAGCTTTGGCTACGTTCATGATAAGGCTGACTCAGGATAGTGAGCACTAGCTTTACACCAGTTAAGGAAGGCAGCGTTGAGAAGAAATTGCAGTTGCAAGAGAAGCAAGGGAGGGAAACGGAAAAGAAAAATGGGTGCATCCCAGGGCGTGCACAGGGAAGGAAACTCACTCCTATTGCCCAGTGGGAGGGGAAGGTTTCCTTTCTCTGCTGTTATGCAACAGATTTGATTTGTGTCCGAATAGAAAGTCACACTGCATGGAACACTGGGGATAGATTTATGTTTGAAAATGTTTCAAACATTTTCCTGGCATTTCAGATCAGAAATGTTCATTCTACCATCACAGCCCTGAGGAATACATTTTCCATATTTCTTATGAGAAAACACGTAAAGTGGACACTGCAGAAGGTCACTGTTCAAAGATACAGTAAACGGTTTTGCATCTGGGCCACAGCTGGACCAATGCAGAATGGTTGGATTAAAGCTGTCCTAAATGATGATAGAGAGCAAAGGGAAGACAAAAACAGACAGAGAGAAAAAGAGGGCAGAGAGCTAAGCGGGGCGAACATTAATCTCGTGTCTGCCCGTATTGTACAATCCAGATGTTGTTCTAGCAGAGCCGATTCAATTTGGCAGATGCACTGTGTGCTATATCCTCCCAACAAATCATCACAGGTGGATAAAACAGACAACTTCCTTTCCCTATATTTGTGAAAATATGGGACAAAATTTATGAGTATTATAAAAAGAAATAGAAATGTAAAATGTGGCCTTTACATACTTATAAAGGTCCAAGCAGATTACTGCCATATGTTCAATTTTTCTTTTCTTTTCTTTTTTTTTAACAGTAAACACTCATTGTTATCAGCTTCAATGCGTGAATGGAAGTCTAGCTGTCCCTGAACAACCTCACACATGGCTTCCCTTTGTAGAAACAAAAGACTCAATTTGGTTTACTGAGCTGCCACCAGTGAGAAATGAACCAAAGGAGCGAAACTTTTCAGGCAAACCCACTTTAAATTATCAAACTATGAGAGCAATTACTCATTGGATGATAAAAGGTATAGGCAGCGAATGGTCCTGACAAACAAAAATAAAGCTGTTAATGCTTTTTGGTGTGATGCCAGACTTCACACATGGCCAGTTTATCAACTATACATGCAAGCCTTGAAGTTCTTTAGCAGAAAGAAAAAAAAAAAGCTTAGAGCTAAACAGTAATTCAAGCAGCAGACCTGCAACACAGGCATCTTCTGCCAGATTCCATTTGTATAGTTTAACTGAAGTGATGCTTACACTGTCAAAATCAGCGGCGATTGTTTCCAGGCCCTCACTGGGCTTTTATTATGGTTTATGACAAAGTCAGTTGCAAGTTTCTTCAGGTGGAGCTGTGCATCTAAAAGAACAGACCTAAGTGTTTACATAAGGGAGCCAAGTATGGATCCCATGCATCCATTTCCTGTGCCTTCACATCATTAATCTACTAAGACCTATTTGTAATGTCAGTTTTTCCTCATTACAAGTCCAATAGGTCATATCTTCCTTATGACATAAAAAGACATATTTGCTTAGAGTTTTGGTTTGAGATGTTCTTTTCTTGCAGAGTTCAAGACAGGATTTATTCAGTCAGGATTGTAGTTCACAGAGTAATTTGATTATTTTACTTAAAAAAATAAGCAAACACTTTCATAACATCCCATTCCTAATACAAGGGCTCTAAAATTAAACTTCTTTCTCTTTGCAGCTTTAACACTTTTGATTCTATAGATAAGGCAATCCTCAAGGTATAGCTGCTTATGGAAATAGATGTTATTGGGCTCTTTGTGAGGTCAAGCACTGATGTAGAACAAAAGGGCAACTCTCAGATAGTCTCCTCTTCATTTCATTTTAAAAAGTGCACTGTTGGTGTGAGGGCAGGGCTTTCTCACACTCATTATCAAGATCCCTTGGCTTTGCTTTGTGGCTTAGCGTGCAGTTAGGTGGGATCAGAAGGGGACAACAACAAGCTGTCCCCACATAGTTTGGACCATGAGTTGTCCCAGCTGTTCCTTCATTCGTGATGCATTAAGGACTGAACAAACCTCTGAAGGAAATCCACACTTTAACGTCCTGTCGACCAACCTTCACACTTAGGATAATTGGGACAACAAAAGTACTCTTACAGTTAGCTGCCAAGGCGTGACTCATCCAATAGGTTGTCAGACCGCAAATCTTCTTGTCATGTAAGGTTTGTTTCACCACTTTGGTCATGGATGCCAAATTTTAATAAAGCTCTTTACATAAGCTGAAAGCCCCATGAAGTTCGGAGGTCTGTCGCTAATGACCATTTGTTTCTCTGTTCCTGATCACATCCACTTGGTCGCAAATCCTTCAAGCATTGACCATAAATGTGGCAAAGATGCCGTAACAAAATAATTGGTAACAAAGACTGAGGTATTCACAAATACTAGTATACACACCCTGTCAACTTTGTAACCCTTGCTGCTACTTAATGTACTTGAGTAATAAATAGAAAACCAAGAAGCCAGGTGATGATGTGAATGCTGACTTTGCAATGCATCATGTTCTGACACTGTAAAAAAGACCCAGTTATGCTGTAAGGACATATGTAGGTGGTCTCCTATTTTTACCTGGCTGGGACTGTCATTCACCCTCCAAAAACTCTACAGAGTCCCATTCTTCCAGACAGGGAAGACTTTCAGAACAATAATTCCGGTTACCAGTGAAACACACCATGATATGCATTATTACTCTATACTAATGCCCTTCAACTCCCAACCTCTTTTCAATGCTTGGGGTACAAACAGAGTGACTTTCTCCAAGAGGTCTGGTTGAATAAGGTTTGGATGACCAGTCAAAAATGTCGTGTTGCCTGCTGCTACATCAATGTTACAGACATTAAGAACCCTTGGTTTCATAATAGATTCATGCATATGTAGGTTGAAGAAAATCCAGAAATGAGTCCTGACAACCAACGTAACTTTCCTTTAATTATTTCTAACTTTATAGCTAGAAAGGATCATAACCTGAATTTATAGAAAGTTTTTTTTTTTTTTTGTGCAAAAAGAGATGTGATTTGGTGCTTTTAAAACCCTCTTGCTTTTCTTAAAGAAAGAAAACAAGAGGTTTTATAAATCCAAGGCAGAAAATGGTGTCCTTCTTCCTTCTGACTCTTAGGCATCTGTCTTGCTTTCATCTAAATTTTAGATGTTTGCCTCAAGAAGAAGCCACAGGTTGTTCAGTCCTCTCAACCACGAGGATTGCTGCTGTGATTTGGTTAAATGCTCCCATATGACGATCAGATAGGAAGCACTGAAAACAGTCTCATTTTTAATAAAGTCAAAACAACAAATAATGCAAAACATTACATTTTCCTCAATTCAGACAAGAAATATCTGTGGCAACTGAATTTAGTGGTTTTCACTTTATAAGGGCTTGTAACAGGGTATACACTACAAATATGGTGTTTTTCCTTCCTGTTAATTGAAAAAAGGCATAATTTATAATCATATAAAAGAGGTTTCTCCATCTACTGAATTTAAATCAGCAGTGAAGTTACACATACTACAGACACTGACTTTTTGGCTTTCTCCGAGACATTAGATGCGCCTGAGGTTGTCCTGCAGTCACTCTATTAGACAGAATGTCGGGAGGAACAGAATAAAGCAGGAAATCCAAGGCCGAAGGGGAGCTAGAGGGCTCAACGATGGAAGCAGACAAGACCGACAGCGACCATGAGACAGGAACTGATCAAACGGGCAGACACAGAACTGTCCTGTTCCTGCATGGCAGCTGAAACTCACTGCTGATCTCTCCATTCTGACAGCTGTGCCCTGATCGCTCTTTCTCTCTCTACAAACTAGGCACATGCACAGCGATCCCCATCTGGCACTGGTGCAGGCACTAAGCTCCTGCCAGTAAGTGTGATCTGTGCACGGGAGGTGGACTGTGTTTGTCTGAGTTTGATGATGGGGGTTGGGGCATGGCCTCAGCCAACCATCAAGACAACTTCCGCAAGACCCAAGCATTTTAATTCCTGCCTCTAATCCTATTTGTTCAGGATAATGAGCAACACGCAAACTATCGGGGCAGCAAGCCATGAAGGAAAAAAGTAAGTCGAGGCTTGTTCAACTTTTAGTGAATGGCAACTGGTAAATCTTTTTTCTACACAGAGATTAAGGATCACTGACAATGTTATTTATTTTAATAAGCCAACTGAAAAAAATCAAACATACCTATTAGATATTGCACTTATTCAATACAGAGTTTATCATTTCAAGCGTTTATTTCTTTAAATATTGATGTGTTTGCTTGCGGCAAAAATACCGGTCGTCTAATATTAAAAAAAATTGGATAAGCCCAATAAAGAAGACACTTTAATACATCAGTGTTATTGTATTTCCATGTCATGCACGGTCACAGACCCAGTCAACAAAGGTCTTAAAGTCATAGGGATATCATATTTAAAAGTCAAATCATTCTGGCTTCAACATGTATATAAATGTACTCTTTATCAGTCCCAAAATTTAAATGAAAAATTATGTCTTTTAATCTGTTTTTTTTTTTTTTTTGTTATCTTATGCAGGCCAGTTAGTTATACGTCAGCTTGTACACCTAAATTCGGCCAATCATATATCAAAGGTCATCTGTCAAATTTTTTCGGTCATAGCATCTTGATTCATATTTCGCAGCTAATATATGGTTGAAATAAGAATCATTTACTTTCCCATTGAGTTCCGTCCCAGTGTTCACGGGGATGGACGTCTGTGTCTTCGGCAGGCGTAGAGCTAACAGAACTGGCAGCGTTGCGAGGCAAGGGCTCAAACATGTACGGCTGTAAGCCTTCTACACCAAACCAAGCTTCTGCCGCCGTGGCGTCCTCTTCCACAACATCTTCGTCCCCGTTTTCCTCCTCTAAATAAAAAATGTATGACGGACCTCCAACACAAAACTCTCCTCCTCTTGCATGTTTCCTTTGTCCATAGCGTTCCTTGACAGTGTCAGTTCTAAGTCACCAATTTAGTGCTACTTGGTCCCAATGGAATTTCCCATTGGGAACCTACTAGCTACAACCATCCCGCCCTCTTGATAAACGACCAATCACATTGACTCTCTTTACACTTGTGTAAAATTGTGCACCACTCGGGAGAACTCCGAACTGCAACGGTTGGAACGGCCGTTTCCCTACGACTTTAAGGTAGAGCTGGTAACTGCAAAAGAAGCAGGAACTTCATCCTGGGATAATAACAGAAAGTTGACTGGAAGGAAAAAAGTGTGGTCGAAAAAGTGCAAACTGAACAGGAACTTTGAAATAAATGTCAAGTCAACAGGATTTTTGGGATTGCTGAGTTGTGAAGTGAGGCTGCAGTCAGAGCTTCAACAGCAAACACATACACACATATCCAGGATCTGAGCTGCACCTGCCACATCCCTTGCATTAGAGACCTCTGTGAAAGCATTTTATAAAACTGGTTAAAAAAATTATTGGAGTGGCTTAAAAAATAGACTGTTTTCTAAGTGATAAATCAGGCATGTCTTGGGAATCTCTTTCAAAGGCCCTTAAGGCTGATATTCAAGCAACTGTGGCTCTTTCAACACAAAAAAAAAGCCAATGGCTGATCATCACGCCATGTTGCATGAATATATTGATTTATAGAGAAGCAGCCTCGATCAAGTATGGAGATGTGGTGCCAAACTTCAAAATGTTTATTAATCATATAAAGAAAGACTTCATCTTTACTCACCACCAGTTCAGAGAAGCGTGCATTCAGTTCCTCTGCTGGCGGCATCGGGGAGCTGAATTCCAGCAGCTGCAGTGGCACTGTGTCCTTTAGGTTGATCTCTGGGGGCTCGCTGCTGCCGAAGCAGCACAGGAAGCCCAGACCCGCCCGCGTCCTCTTCCTGGGGGGCATGGTGGCTACGGCGGTGAAGCTGGCAGTGGTGGTGCTGGACCAGGAATGCAGAGGAAGGGGCAAGGGAGGGGGGAGTGGAGAGGATGATGAGACTGCTATCTAGGGGGCATGATCTGGAAAAGAGAGAAGAAAAATGGAAAATATTAGAGATGCCGGCAATCGTATTGTCTGAATAATTCTTTGTTCAAGAAGATTTAAGATGCTTTGTTCCATATCTAGAGAAGCGTTTTTGTTTTCATCATCTCTGATACTAAGAAGTGATGCATGTTTCCAGCAGCCTCAAATGGTTAGGAAAACAAAAAACCTACACCACATCCACACAAACATCACAAAGCCACCTGCAGAATGCGCATCAGAGGAAATTCTCAATTTAGTGGTTTTTCAAAGGCCAGTTTGGGGATTTTCTTGCAGTCTTACCAAAAAAAAAAAAAAAGCCTTTGATTCCAAAAGCATCATTTCTACAGTGTTTGCACTTCTACCACAACAGAGAAATCGCTTGTGATAGAGATATAATAATGGATCTGCAGTGCATACATGACTACTGCAAGAGGAAAAGAAAACTACTGTAATGCAGAAACCTTCTGAGTGCTTTGAAAAGGGCATTGGTGGTTTCTTCTTCATTGAGATGTAAATATTCTAACCAGCCCTTTGGTATGCTTTACTTTAGCATATTTTTGGATGACAAGGCAAATGTTTTGGAGATACTTTCAACTTTCATAATCAACACAATTACTTGAACGACAAATACACTTCAAAGAGCAAAAGAGTATCAGAGCTTGAACCACATCATAAGAATAACCAGTCTATAAATGTTACATCCTCATTCGGATATTTTTACTTGGCCTTTAAAGAGGTAGGTACATCCTGAGAGCATTAACACAAATGTTTAATGAGGCAATTCAATTTTTTTTTACTTCAGTATACAGAGATTCCTATCCCAATATACTGTTTCCTGAGTACGAATCTCCACCATCTCTTGCCTGCGTTTGTTCGGTGTAGGAGTTCTCACTGTGCAGTCTAAATTTAGCAGTATAATAAATTCTTTATGAATGTACTTGTCCCTCAGAAAGAACAAGCAGAGAAAGAAAAAAGACTAACTATATTTCCCATTTGACCATTATAAAACATTTCCCATTACAAGTTGTTATTTTCAGTTGGTAAAAAGACCAGAGTTATGGACATAATCAGTGCTAAATTAAATGTTTTTCACAACCAAAATAGGAAAAATACTTAAATTTTTTCCCCTATAATCACCTTAACAAGCATACATTATTTCATGTCTGTTGCATCAGTAGTCTGCTGGTCAGTGAAATCATTCATGACACGCTGAAGATGCATGCGATTTATTTGACACCATGTATATGTGTTTTGAAAGCTGAGGTGACAACCCCTCAACCCCCACCCAACCCCAGGATAGCAGTGACCAACCTTAAGGCTGTAAAGCTAATTATAGCTTTTAACCTATTGCATCTATATTGCAGCTGGTTTAATGGATACTGTTAGCGCTCTAAACAAACTGCTTAAACAACAAGCTGAAAAATAAATTAATTTAACAACCTTGCTTATGTTTCTTTTACATAAAATCTTTTTGGGTATTTTTCTTTCCTCAACCAAACCTCTGCAAGAAGAGAAGCGTTTCTAAATTATTATTATTATTTTATCACTTTATTGTCCTACAATGGGGGAGTTCTGGAAATTCTTTTAACCCTTACTCTGAAAGACACACAGCCTTACGCTCCTATCCTGTGTCTCTCATTATCGCCTTCATCTTCACTCTCTCACCAAAGCCCACATGCAAGCAGCCCTCACTCAACACCAGTCCAGCTGGCCTGCTTCCAGCTCGGAGGAATCCAAACGCACACAGCATACCTTATATATAGTCCAAATAATAAGACAGTCAGAAATTAAAGATTGGCCATTTATGTAACTTTTGTCTGTATGCAATCTCAACCAGATAGAGCATGTTCACTGCCATCAGACCATCTCTAGGCTTATATTTTCCTCTCTCCCTGTCATTTTCCATTATTCCTCTCCTCTAGGCTAAATCAGAGAGACAGCTCCGTGCAACAACTCTTCATCCGACGGTAACATATGTCATTTTTCCTTGCCACTGCTTAGCATCCACTTATTCAATCTTTAATCCTCCTCTTTCTGTTTCCTGTCTTTTACTGAATCATCAGTTTTGGGTCACTGCTGTCATTCTGGGAGTGGTTTTGCAGAAAAACACATTTTTTCATTATTTTAAAGGATTTATATGCTGGATTAAGAAAGTACTTTGCATACTTACTTTTATTTGAGATATATACTTTGAATTAAAGGGAAGAAAGTGGCCACTTCAAGATGATTGGAAAACTTTTTAATATGTTAATTTAACAATGTAAGACAAGGTCATCAATTCAAACTGCAAAAGGTTATTGTAAATACTGAAAAAGCTAAATCCTTTCTTTTCCTTTCCTAAGTTGTACCAGGTGGGTATACTGACAAAGCTTATACTGGTT